>NC_134465.1:78191196-78500541 GCF_047948215.1 Lycorma delicatula
GGTATTTCGAGAGAAAAAGGACTAAGAACTTCTAAAAAATACATTCAAGAAAAAGTTTTGAGTTATATAAAATTCGTTTAAATCGGCCAAGTAAAATTCTAGAAATAAGTTTTTCATTTTTTTACCCACGACGAAACAGAGACGGTATATGCGTTTAGGGTAAGAGGTTTTGTGTGTCTGTTATCATTTTCCTCAAACGCTACGGGACCGATTTCGATGCGATTTTTTGCATTACCCTAACATAGGTATCACTTCAGATCAGTTTCTTAGACATATTTTACGATTATACGCCACCAGGGGACGCTGCAGTTCACGTGTTTCTCTTAAACGGTTGGGCCGATTTTTATGCGGTTTTTTGCATTACATAGTTATCATCTCATCGCAGGTTCTTAGATTAGTTTTACGATTATAAGCCGCCAGGAGGCGCTGTAGTAGATATGTTTCTTCAAAATAACTTCGTGGGTTATTTTTAATTTTATCACTTGTTGAACGCTGTTTTAACTTTATTATAAACTATTTTAGGAGTTGGTGTATTAGATTAACCTGTAATTAAACCTTCTCCTCTAGTGATATACCCCAATTAGTTTGTTGAATTGATCAGATGAAGTTTTTTTTTTATCATTCACTTATCTTATTATTTATTCACGTTTCTCTCCACATTCTGTCGGTTTATTTTTCTCCGATCTCTTCTATACTCAGATCTCAAATGTCTCCGGATTTCTTTTCCCCATTTCCTTCATATTTGTGATTCACATCTACATAAAACTACTTCAAGATAAAACAGCTTCGCTTTTCACGTTTCGCTTCTTCAACTTTATCTGTAGCTTATTAAATCATAGTGTTTCGTACGTAAATTAAAATGTATGCAACCTTTGCTTAAAAAATAACAATATTCTCTTGTATCAAACTAGACAATGGTATTACGTTTATGAAACTCGATACAATATTTTGGCTTATGATAAATGTCTAATTATGCTTCCGTTGTCATTTTTAATAAATTATTAGACTGTTTAAAAACTTCTCTCGCTAATTTCTTTAAATTACATTTAAACGATCTTCTTTTACGCAAACAATATTGCTTTATCGATGTGATTTTGCCAAATACTAATTAAAAATTTAAAAAAAAAACTGAATTTTCTGCTTCTCTTCAACATATTCGTAGCAGATATGTACTCAAATAATTTTCATTATTATCTGAATTTTGAATTTATCTGTAGTAATTCTATATATTTCATATCTTTACTTACGATAAATTTATCATTTTTAATTTTTATTATGAAACCGATTTCTATTTTCTAATTAATATTTTATGACGCTGTTCAAATTAAGGTTTTATCGCGGTTTCTTTTGATCTAACTATGCAGATACTTAGCACTTACTTTTTATTAATATTAACACTTGTAATGTGTAATAAACAATCTATTATTATTTAACGATGACAAAAATATTTATTTAATAAATAACTAGTTTTAGATTCTAGAATCAATAATCGTTTAGAATTTAATAAGAATTTTATTAAAAAAGTTAAAACATTTGATTTTTTAATCAAATATATATTTAATTTTTTCTTAGTAGTTTTAATTTTTTATTTTAATATTTAATTTTTCTTTAAAGTTATCGTAGATTATCCATTAACGTATTATTAATAATAATAATTGATATTGACAAATTCGCGATTGACAAATTCATATTTGTTAACCGGCGAAGAGAGACCAATGTGCGGTGCAATAAAACCCTTACAATTAAGCATCTAATAGAAGAGCGTACAATATATGAGGACCTCAGAAAGAGGTTCCGTCTAAGAAGTGACATTACTGCTGATCTGGATAATGGAAATGAAGAAAAGATAGTTGCATTTTTACACGCCAGTGGACTTCTTAGAAGTCTGTAAAAGTTAAAAATGTTTAAAGCTGTGTTAAAGAATCTCTAAGTGGAATTCATTATGTATATGGGAGTCCCGAAGCGTGGCACGTGTTTAAGACGGGAGGTAGCCCTCTTGCCTAGGCCATCCTGGCTCGTCTGCATTCAAGAGCAGTGAGTCGGGGTGTTCCCAATGATGGCATCGGGGACCCTCAATGGTAAACTGAGGGCGCGAGGCTATGGGTAAGCGCAATGGATGCCTGTAGCCTGTTCATAAGGAGTCGCGGTTCTTGTCGCTCCGAGGGTGCTTAAACAAACTATAAACGAGACAGGTAGAAGAAAGAAATGGTATTGATAAGTTGTATTTTTAATTTCACGGTCTTTTGAGAACCTTATCTCAAATTTTAATATCGGGGCCCTTTACACCCCGTAAGTGTTGTGTTTGTCTTTGTTATTTGTGTCTTAATGTTTTGTGTAGTTTGTGCTTTTAAATAAAATGTAAGGGCCCTTTAAACCCTTACATATGACAATCCTGATGGTGATAGTAATTTCTTTTAAAGAATGTGACGAGGGTTAATGACCTTAGCAGTCGATGCCCGTAAAAATAATAATAATAACTATTGTAATGATACATATTTGAAATAACATAGAAGGAGCAGGAATGACATTTTTTAGACGCCACAAAATTTCCATTCCATTTTCTAATGCACAAAATTCAAGCTTATGCGGGTGAAATAATCATCTAAAAAAATCTGATGTGAACACCACATGACTTCCTTGTACGCCTATTAAATTAGATACACACGTTTTTTGCTGCACTTCATTTAAACTTATAACATTTGAAAGTGAAATATCATCCTCCAATTCTTTAATAAAATGGACAGTTACACGATTGCTGAAATATTCGTTTTTATTAACATCAAATATTTATATAATTATTAATTCAACAAACTTATCTGGAATATTAGGATAGAGTAAAAGTCCCTTTATTACTTTTTTAATAAATGTATGTCTTACCTTTATCTCTAATACAAATAAATATATTTTTTTTAAATTATGATGTAACCATCAACAAAATGAAAGCAAATACGAATAATCAGATGTTTCACCAAATCTGATGTGGACACCACATGACTTCCTTGTACGCCTATTAAATTGCACATATACACATTTTTTAAAAATGAAATTACGTAAAATTTTAACGCCATTAAACGTCTCATTGAAAACGTCTGATTTTTATTTTTTTATTATTGAATTATTATTTATTGTAAAATATTTTTTACAATCAGAGGTTAATAATTATTAATAAATCAGTATATTTAAATTTAAAAAAAAAGTTAAAAAAAAGGAAATGAAGCCTGATTCGAACCGATGTACCTTCCCCTTATAAGATCCAAATATTTGATTAATTAAAATTTCATTTCTCTATAACTTTTGAACCGATGAAATAAGTACTACTTATGATATATCGTTGAAAATCTTTCAATGAGGGCTTATTACTGCAATTAAGAAAAAGTCCAGGATCCAATTTTTTTTTAATTTTGGGCTAATTTGGACAATTTTTGGTTCAGTCGATTGCAGTCAAAAGGGAAGGCGCATAGCCAGATGTTACAACAGTCCTAAATCCGAAATTTCTACATACTACGGCTAATCGTTTTCAATTATGCGAGCTACATACGTACGTAAAGACGTCACTCCGAAACTAGTCAAAATGAATTCAGGGATGGTCATAATGGATATTTCCGTTGAAATCTGAAAACCGAAATTTTTCGCTATCAGAATACTTCGTACAAGGAATAAAGAACAAAATCATGAAGTTCTCTAGGGATGGAAACAGAAAGGTCAGATTCTGCTCTAAGGGCAAAGTCTAACTCAGGTAATTAACTTAATGGAGCTTTATCACATCGGTTGGCAGAAGTACAACCGAATTGAAAGAGGAATAATACAAACAAAAGAACCATTTTTCTGGAAGAAAAGCCTTCTAACATCTAAAACTGTCTCTTTCAAGACGAGGGAACGGCTAATTAGAAGTTTCATCTGAGGCATTGCAAATTCGCATCCCAAATACCTCGGCCTCCCTGCCTCTTCGCAATTTCCACCCGAACTTTCACCATTAAATCGATTGTTAGAGCCTTTCCCAATACGGTGGTAATCTCGTAGGAGGTTATTTTATAAACACCAGTGCACCTATTAAGGCTCTACGCTGGGCATTCCTTAAATTCTGAATAAGTGGTCTATTTCTATCCAACCTATGCGCCCAAATGGACACAGCATAAGTGGCCGTTTTTTCGAAGTTACCTCGGTACACCATGTATAAATGACGGCCCTACAGCCCGTAATCCTTCCGAGCAATCCTCTTAAGCTTGTGCATCACAGAGACGGCGTCCGCCACTACTTGCCAATTGTTGTTGCTAAACCGCAACTTCTCATCAAATAAAACACTTAGGTACTTATGAACTTTAGCTCGTCCGATCACACAGCCTTTATACTTAATATGGGGATTACGACTGTACGATAATTTATCTGCACCCTTGACAGGCATAAACTTCGTCTTGGGCACAGAAATCTTTAAATTTTGCATGTCCATCCTGCCCTCTGCGGCCGACAAAGCCGCCTGCACCTGGTCTTCTAGCTGCGGTCGTGAATTACCACGAACTAACAGGAGACAGTCATCGGCGAAAGCCTGGGCCGTGACCCCTTCTGAGAATGCCAATCCCAGAAACCCGTCAAATACCAGGTTCAACAGCAGGGGGCCGAGAACGGAACCCTGCGGGCTTCCCCTGGAGACGGATTTTTCCACAGCTAGGTGCGTATCTTTAAACAGAACCGTTCGATTAGACAAGTAGTCACGTACTACGGTCTGTAGGGCTACGGGAACGCTACGGCGTTCCAACTCATAGATAGAACTCCAACACAAGGAAGGAAATGCGGCCTCTATATCAACAATAATCGCCAAAACACATATACAGTCGGCGCTTTCCTCCTCAGCAAGAGCATTTGAGATGCAATCCTCGGTGCCAACCCCTTTTATGAAACCATACTGTCCTCGATTTAGAAGCGAGTTCATATCGATGTTTTCCCAGAGCCGTTTCACAACCAGCCTTTCCAGCAACTTGCCGATTACCGGCAAGAAGCTGATGGGTCGATAACTGCCGACCTCACTAGGATCCTTTCCTGGTTTTAAGAGCCCCCTCACCAAAGCCACTTTCCAACAAGTCGGCAAGCAGCCCCAGTTATGGCACCCCGAGAACAGTCTGCCAAGCGGTTCTCTTATGACAGGCAGCAGACGATAGAATATATCCGGGTCAAGTTGGTCGATGCCAACTTATAATTGGCCTATCCCAATCCAATAATCGGCCGATCCCAATATCAATAATTCACATAACTTTCGTTACATCAATTTTCATCATTCAGTTATAATTATTTTTACGCAAGAGGTAATCAGTTTTGGATACCTAATAATCCCATTCCGAGAAGTCGCCCGCCAGGGCAACCAGCCCGGAAGTACGGAGGCTTGCCGTAGGCACGCCATTTTTTTTTTCTCAGCCCCCCTGGGCCGGACCGACTTGCTGGTATTACGCCACCCAGGGGAGTGTCTTTATACTCAAATAGGCCTTCCCGCCTACCAGCTATATACTGGCACGGCAGGTCGGCCTACCGGTAGCTCTTTTTGAGAGTATTCTTTTATTTTATATGCCCCTTTCAGACATCACGCCATACCTGGAGTGTCGTGAGTGGTGTCGAGGTCTTTTCTCTATATCTTGTGTTTTATTATTCTATTATTCTCTAAACTATATCCCCTGGAGTCCCCAGCGGCTCATTGGAACCGACACACCTAGGCATGCCGGCCCTCCCCGCTGAGGCTGTCCTCCCTTCCCTAACCTAAATCAAAAACCAAGTCTCCTTTCGTCGATGTTTTTCTGCGATAAGATCTGTCTGGTGTAACACGCTATTTTCTTCCAGTTGGATTCCCGACTAGTCATAAAAGGTACTATAGCTTCGGGAGTCATCCCGTCGATCGCAATGTCAAATCTGAGGGCGGCCCATCTTTCACATATGAAGAAAGTATGTTCTGCATCTCTTCGCAATACATTTAGATCGCCTCTGTTCTCCTTCCTACTTTATTTATGTAATTATTAAATGAGCCATGCCCGGTGAAAAATTGCGTTAAAAAGTGATCCATCTCGCCAAAACCTCTTCTTATCCACGGTTCGATCTCCGGGATGAGTTGTCTTGTCCAGCGACCCACACTCCTATTAGTCCACTTCTCCTGCCAGGTAGTATTGACTTCATCTTTGGCCTCTTGATCTGCTCTGTCCTTCGATCTTTCGACTCTATATCTCGCGATGAGGTCTAACTGCGTTTTGATGCTCTAGGGCCATTCTGCGTTGCCATTATAATGTTAAGACTCTTTACCGTTGCTTCAGCCTTCCTACATATGTTACTTATACGGTCAGTGTATCTACAATTCCTCTGGAAGGTAACTCCTAAGTATTTCAAACCATGCACCTCTTCTATAACTTTACCATCGATGAAAATAGTAATAGGATCCAGTACTCTTCTTCCAGTGAAGGCGATACACCTACATTTTTTCCAATAACAACTGCAGACCCCTAGAAATCATCCACTCATTAATGATCTGAGTGGCCGCGTTCGCCCTCTCTTGGACCTCAATTACCGTCTGCCCTCAACTAGTACAGCGAGATCATCTGCATATGCCAAAACCTCAACTCCAGCAGGGAACATTCTGTGCAGGAGATCATCTATAACTAGCAACCATAGCAGCGGCCCCAGGACCGATCCCTGTGGCACCCCGCCTTGCATCTCAAAATGAATTCTTCCTTCCTGGGCTTCAATCAAACATCTTCTATCGGAAAGATAGTCCTCGATTTGCCTACATATATAATTGCTGAATCCCTTTGTGGCCATCGCCCTGTTTATGTGACTCCAACTGATTGAGCCAAAGGCATTCTTTATATCAAGTGAAATCATTAATGGAATGCGTCTTGTGCGCCATGTGCCTCTTCTGACTTCATTAGCCCAGTCCGAAATCCTACAGATGGCCTTCACAGTGGACCGCCCCCGCCAGAAACCATACTGGTTTGGGCCAATCCCGACTCCCTGTTCTAGTTCCCGAATAATACGGCCCGCCAGCATTTTTTCCACGAGTTTCCCCATGGTATTCAATAGGCTCAGGGGTCTGTAAGTAGCGTCCTCCTCCATGGGTGCACCTTTAGGAAGGAGCACCACTCTGGCCTCTTTCCAACACGCGGGGAAAACTCTTCTCTCCAAACCGTAACTGGCAACCTCTAATACTTCCCAGGGAGTCTTCTGGACTAAACCTTTGGACTAAATCCCTGCTGCAGGGATTCTGTCCGGTCCAGGGCTCTTCATTAAAGCCAGACTTTTGGCCGCTAGTTGCCGTTCATCTATAGTAAATCTCCTGCTCCCACATGGTGTGGGTCTACTATCATCGGCTATCATGCTAGGGAACAATCTCGCCACATGCATTTCAGCATTAGCCTTATCCAAAATAGGTAATCGTCTGGCGAACTTCTTAGTTACTATACTATAAGCTTGGCCCCATGGGTCAGTATCGAGCTCACGCCCTGCAGCTAGTTAATACATCAATAAAACAAATGTATGATTTTACTATTAAATAATAATAAAAACAACCCTAAAAAGCTTTAATAGAAATATGCTTTGAGCACATATTATTGTTGTACGTTAAAACAATGAAGATGCAAACGGATCTCTTATATTAATTGGAATTATTTAAAAATTCATAAATAGAATTGTATTGATTCTATAAAAAATAAATTTATTTAATTTTAAATAAATTGGTGAAAAGATCTTTTAAACGTGTCGGCAATTCCATTATTAAAAATATCAAGGGAAGAATAAAGCGCTTTCTTGTATCCCCAAAGTATTATACTCTGTCACGCGAAAATACCCTCCTTTTGTCTGGTTTGATAAAAAAAGGATATAGCTACTTTTATTATGAATAAATGGGTTTTTTAATTAATTTTTATAAATATAGTATTAAAATTTTTGCCAATTATTAAATAATTTAAACTATACATTGCATAATTAACATGATGATAATTTAAAAAGATCCCTTTCGGCACGCCGGAAGGCGTAGGTAGATTACACCGATGCTAAGTAAGGAATGAAAACTATTTACACCTTCAAATTAAGAAAAAACTCATATTTACTCAATACGACAACGGTTGCATGTGAAAAGATTTTTCACATGTTTCGCGTACAAAAAGCCAATCTTCTTACAGCTCCAACAAACGTTTGGTCATCCCTTGCCGTAAGGGATGGTCATATCAAAAACTGTTTCAGAAAAAAGTTTTAGTTAATGTTAAGGGAACTAATGACTACTTTAAACCGATTCGATACTGTGCATATTAAGGAAGTTATGATTTTTTTGTTTTTAAAACCAAATTTTTTCAACCCCCTGGGCAAATGGTTGGTGATATCAAAATACTTTACTTACTTATGTTTTATCCCATTATCCAAAAAATAGCAGGAACTTCAAAAGAATTCGATATTTTACTTAATAAGAAAGGTTAGAGCGATATTTTGTTTTTTGGAAAAAAGCCTGCTCCCATTTCCATTCCCGTGGTCCGATTTTGGTCTTAAACGAAGTCGACAGAGATTTTGGGGTGAGTTATTATTAGGAAACAATTTGAAAGTGATTGGCGCAAAATTACGGCAGTTATCGTGTCCACAAGAAAGTGAAATATATATATATATATATAAACTACTGAGGTGATGGTGGTTTTGGGGTCCGAGGGATGTGAAACGCAAAGATTCGTCGAAATTTTCCGGAAGTCGAATCGTAGTTTCCAGTACAATAGGTAGTTTTCTTAAGAAATTTACCTAAAACATTAGATTCTCCAAAAATATAATAAAATAAACTATTTTGTTATTTGGTTTTTTTTATTTATTTACAACCCCTTAAAATTGGATAATTCATCGGTTTCAAAAATAGATATTTTATTTAAAAATAAAAACAATAATTTATTTTTAATTATTAAAGACGTTTTACTCTTTTTTCTTTTTTTCCTGTTTAGCCTCCGGTAACTACCGTTTAGATAATTCTTCAGAGGATGAACGAGGATGATATGTATGAGTGTAGTCTAGTTCAGTTTTAGGTCGACCATTTCTGAGATGTGTGGTTAATTGAAACCCGACCGCCAAAGAACACCGGTATCCACGATCTAGTATTTAAATCCGTGTAAAAATATAAGTGGCTTTACTAGGACTTGAACGCTGTAACTCTCGACTTCCAAATAAGCTGATTTGGGAAGACGCGTTAACCACTAGACCAACCCGGTGGGTTAAAGACCTTTTACTGATTTTGAATAAAAGTCCATTTAAAAATATACATCGTTTATATTAAACATCGGACCTTTAATTATTAAATATCATCACCTCCTTATTTTCAAGCCATTTAAATATAAAGTGACATATTGATATTATACTGTGCTACACTATCTTATCCGTAATGTATTATAATATAATATTAAATTTTTTTTCATATTATAATTTATTATAAGGTTGTCATTCATTACACGTGTATTATTCGTATCGTTTTTATAAATTTAGTTCTTATAAGATAGACATTTTTAATATTATTAAGTTATATTAAATGAAATGTTTTATCTCTTTTTTAATTTTAAATAGATAATTTAATTTTTAAGTAGCAAATGTAATAATATTTTTTTTATTACTTTAGACTGGAACACTCGTTTATAAGAATATAATCATTAGAAAATAATCTACAACATATATATATATATATATATTTATGTAACCTTTTACGTGAGGTTATCTTTTTCTGTTTAGCCTCCGGAACTACCGTAAGGTATTATTTCAGAGGATGAATGAGGATGATATGTATGAATGTAAATGAAGTGTAGTCTTGTACGATCTCATGACCTGAGACCGTTCCTGAAATGTGTGGTTAATTGAATCCCTACCACCAAAGAACACCGGTATCCAGTATCTAGTATTTAAATCCGTAAATAAGTTACTCTTACCTGTGCTAGGATTTGAACACTCGACTTCGAAATCAGCTGATTTGCGATGACGAGTTAACCTGATCTGCGAAATCGAATTGTTATAGCAGTGAATTCAATAACTAGGGACCAGTTACCAATAAAAAAAATTAGGGACGATTTAAGATAATTAACTGTTATTTATAAATATCGATTTTTACATCCTTTTACGAAGTAAAGGAAATATTATGATTGCGAAAAATTTCGGTTTTCATATTTCAACTGAAATATCTATTTTGACCATCCTTGAATCCATTTTGACTAGTTTCGGCGTGACATTAGTACGTATTTATCTCGCATAACTCAAAAACAATTACCTGTAGGATGTTGACATTTTGGATTTAGGACTGTTGTAACATCTAGTTGTTCACCTCCCCTTTTGATTGCATTCGACTTGACCAAAAGTGTCCAAAAAAGGCCAAAATCCAAAAGTTTTGGATTTTGTACTTTTTCTTACCCACAGTAATAAGCCCTCATTGAGATCTTTTCAACGATATATCATAAATGGTATATCCAAATATAGATATATCCAATTTGTATATCCAATATATGGTATATCCAATTTGGATTGTACAAGGGAAAGAAGGTACATTGGTTCGAATCGAACTTCATTTTTTAACAATTTTTTAAACTTTTTTAATCATTTTTTTTACTTTTTTTTTAATTTAAATATATTGATTTATTAATAACTAGCTTTTACCCGCGGCTTCGCTCGCGGTAATATTGAAATGATATCCTAGCTCACTTTTACTGAAAATAAACGGGTACTGCAAAGCATCATAAAATTTATGAGTATCGGCTACGCCTTTCAGCGTATTATCGTGTGTCCGTAACACTATGTCTCGTGGAGAGCACGGGTCACCGGTAACCAAAACAACTTCATTGATCATCGGCGCATTATAACGCCTCTCATGTTCGCCACGTGGAGTCCGATCAACATGAATGACCATAATGTAATTATTCGGAGGCCAGTTTTCTATTGCACTTCTAAAGGTATTTACCAACAAATTGTGGCTGTGTAACATTCGTTGAGTTTTCAATACTGTATCTCTTTCGACTCCTTCAATATAATGACAACGACGGTTTACTTCACTTTCTTCATCACCCGTAAAATACACCTGCAAAAATTTATGCTGTTCATTATCTGCTGGAAAAGTGATCCAATTTGATGATATATCTGTCCTAGAAAATCCGGGCATTCTTATCACTTTATCTACTCCAAAGGATGTCATTTGGAAGCAAGAGTTATACTTTCTGATTTTACTTAACAATTGCTTCTACTCATCTGGAACGAAGAATAGTGTAGAGTTTTCAAAGGTTCCGCCGGTTCACCGAGTAAAGAAAGCGAAACTTTACCGCTGGAACAGCACATTCCAGCAGTTTCATCTTTCCATTTCAAAGCATCGCATTGCTGACATTTTCTATTCATTGATTGAGCCAATACCAATTAAAGAATGCTTATGGTATTCGAGTGAAGGATCATATTGAAATCCAGAATTATTAAATACAGACCGATTGTTACGCATGAAATTTCGACGGCGCGCGGTTTGCATTTGTGCATGAACGATTCTTCTCGCCTGCGATTGTTCTGGAGTTTCTCTCGCTCTTATAGCTGCCTGCTGTTCAGCTTGTCTTTCTAAACGAATTGGTTTTTGAATCGGCGTTTCAGCTGCTCTTAAGGTAGCTTGGCGTTCAGCTTGCTCATCTAACCTTTCTTGTCTCTGAGAAGTTGTTTCACCAGCCCTCAAAGCACGTTGTCGCCCCGCTTGTTGTTGTCGTCTCAGTTCTGCGTGAGCGGAACATTCTTGAGTTCGAGCAACTTTTGCCGCCCGGGCCCGTGATGAATCCCTGGACAGGTTAGATTTGCGCTTTCGAAACATTTTAGAAAAAAACAGATTAAAAACTGAAAATAACGTTAGAAGTAAAACAATAAACAGCCATCTAACCTCAAAAACTGGAAAAGTTTTAGTATCGCTAAGAAGTGACAGAAGAATAACAATAAATATAGAAAGATTCCAAACAGCAGAAGCACTATACTCGATTGAATAGTGACTTGACCGTCGGTATTACAGTGTTGGATCGACACTTTATTTCATTTACTTACTGGAACGCCAGATGGCGTTGAATTTGGTCAAATTTTTTGTCGGACGATCATACCTACCGATATAATTTTTTTTACCCTCCCGAAAAAATATTGTTTTTTTTTTTTTTTACTAAAAAGAGTCCTATGTCCTTCGCAATACCTTTGTGAATATGTGTACGAAGTTTCATGATGATCGGTCGAGTAGTTTCTGCGTGAAAGCGTAACAAACAAACTCACATTCACATTTATAATATTACTAAGGATTATTAACCTCTTATAGTAAAAAAAATGTATATGTGTAATTTAATAGGCGTACAAGGAAATCATGTGGTGTCCACATCAGATTTTTTTCGAAATATGTTAAAAAATAATTTATTTGTTCTGCTGTACTCGTATATAAATAATTCAAAATGAGGTAATTTTTAATCTACAATTTATAGGTTTTTGTTTGTTATTGATAAAGCTGTTTAGTTAGAAAAATTAATTCTTTTTTTTGTACATTTCCTTGTTTATTTATGTTATTATCAATTTTTCTCGCTCGATTTTTAAAGAAGTGCAACCTCAAATTCCATAAGCTATGTTATGTTGTACACCCATCGTACAATAATAAGAAAACTAAACACGCTTTTATATTTCTTTGACATTTTGTCATCGTAAGTTAATTCTCGGAATTGTTTTTACCTTAGAGATTGTAAACTTTTTTAAAATTTTATAAATTGCGTTATATTATTGTGCGTGTTGGTTTGCGACGTAAACTATTTTATTTAATTAAAAACTTTTCTTTCTTTTTCGCTCGAAGGAAGGAAATAATACAATCATTCCTAAAATCCATGCCACGTAACATACACTTCATTTTGAACAAAATACAGTCGATTTTAAAACAGTATCGGACAAGTTATTCTTTTTTAATATACTGAAAAATTCTAAATTAGAGATATTAAATTATATAAGAAATATTAATTCGTTAATTTATGCAAATTTCTATTTAAATCTAAATTTTCACTTAATTTCAGAGATTTACCCAAAATATCATTCTGGGAAGGTTGAAAATACGGTACGAATTTTTTACAAGTTATTGAACGACCCTCGTCGTTCAATAATTAATTCAGTAGAATCGACAGAAGAAAAATTATTTATTGCACGATAATAAAACTAACTTACTTCTCATCATAATCCCCAGCTACATTTTGTTTTTTTGTTCCATCATTCTGTAATTTTGATTCTGTCATTGTTGTATCGCAATTTTGATCCGTTTATCGTTACTCGGTACCATGTAAAAACTCTGTGAAAGGCTAGAAGAAAAAAATCTTATGGTGCGAGATCCGCAATGTAAATGGATGCGAAAACAAGTTCCATCTGACTTGTGAATAGCTTTTTTTTAGCGCTATGGAAGCGGGCGTTATCGGACAGAAGAATTATGGGTTTTGAGAAAGAACCGATACGTATTCTCCTTTTTTCGGGTTTCTCCCGTATTTTCTAGCATATCACAACGGTACTTCTCTTGATTTTACGTTCTACTTCCCAATAACCGCGATATAAATCGATTCTTTATAGTGCCAAAATACCGTTATCATCTTTTTACCGGCTGACCCGTATTTTTCGTGCAGGATGAACTCGAATGTTTCCATTCCGTACTTTGACATTTGGATTCCGGCTTAAAAAAATTACGTATTTGAATTTCATCAAATGTTATTATGCGATGTAAAATTAATTGTTTTCCACTAAAAGTCGTCGTTAATCTCCTCCATACATATGTCAATTCTGGTGTACTTTTGACTTGAGTCGACCGTCTCTGAACCCTTCTCGAACACGTTTGCCGTTAATTCAGCTTATTAATAGTATCGATCCTTGCGCTATAATATTCAGCGATTTGATAAATTTTTTATTCGTTCATCCTTGAGAACAAAATTATTAACGCGATTTTGCAAAACGTCAGTTGAAATTTCGACCGGTCTTCCGCTACAATGAAAATCTGTGACACTTGTACTGTTCAGTTTAAATCGTCCAAGCCGGTTATAATAATTTGCGGGATTATTACTCTTTTTTCCGTATTATTTTAACACGCGCGAGAAAATTTCGGCCGATTTGACATCTTTGGAAAATAATGATCTTATCACACAAGCTGTATTCCACGGTACTCATTTTTCAAGCGGAGCCGACATTTTGAAATAAACAGAAAGAGCTTTTAAAAATGGAAATTTGTTTTTGATATTTTCTGTTAGAAGGAGCCACTTTGAACTTCAGACGGTTTTTTTTTATTAAATAATTTTTCCGCTGTTGCCATTTTTCCTTTATTATTGAACTACTCTCATAATTGAAAATTATAACGATATTTATTTTCGAACAAACGGTTAAATTAAACGACATAAAGTCAAGGGTAATAAAAGAACTTATTAAAAAAAAATATAAAATTTATGGAAGTAACACAAAGTTATAAAAGTGAAAAAGGAATAAAAATCAGGCCAGCAATGAAAAAAGAAAGCTTCTGCCGTCTTTTTCAAAAAAATTCTCTTAAAAGGTTTTATTTTTTGGACGAAAATGAGGTACTAATACCGACAAATAAAAAACGGAAAAAACAGTACAATTAAATCGTCATAACACAAAATTTATTGTCTTATACTTTGGAATTATTAAATTTTTGTGTATTTACAAATCTATAGAATTTTTTAAAATATCCAACCAAAAAACTCTATTTCTTGCCCGTGAACTCCACAGTTTCATCCTTCCACCAGAAAATTAATCTTCTTCTTTTCCTCTTTGCTTTTCCCCAGGAATTTATTTGGTACAGATTTTGGTTTAGCCCATCGCTGCTCCTTCATTCTGATCACACTGGCTTACTTCCATTTTAAAAGATTGCCACGTAACTCTGCCTCATTTTCCTCGATTACTCTTTATCCGCTCATCCTAATCTTTTGTCGCTTATCTGTATTTGTTATTATCGATGTTATGTTATTTCTAAACTTCTCTCTACTTTATTATAAGCGCCTAACTAGTAGCTGAAGTTTTTTTTTTTTTTGTCTTCAGTCATTTGACTGGTTTGATGCAGCTCTCCAACATTCCCTATCTAGTGCTAGTCGTTTCATTTCAGTATACCCTCTACATCCTACATCCTTAACAATTTGTTTTACATATTCCAAACGTGGCCTGCCTACACAATTTTTTCCTTCTACCTGTCCTTCCAATATTAAAGCGACTATTCCAGGACGCCTTAGTATGTGGCCTATAAGTCTGTCTCTTCTTTTAACTAAATTTTTCCAAACGCTTCTTTCTTCATCTATTTGCCGCAATACCTCTTCATTTGTCACTTTATCCAGCCGTCTGATTTTTAACATTCTCCTATGGCACCGCATTTCAAAAGCTTCTAATCTTTTCTTCTCAGATACTCCGATCGTCCAAGTTTCACTTCCATATAAGGCGACACTCCAAACATACACGTTCAGAAATCTTTTCCTGAAGATTTTTTATTTAAAGGCTGAAGTAACCTTTATTAAATATGAACCGTTGTTATGTAACAAGATGAAGTTCGATTCGAAGAAGCGTTTTGTGAAGTTTCGCTTTTGAAATGTTCTTCCGTTCGAGTATGAAAGATAGACGATAAGAAAAATGGAAAAAGAAAAGGTGAAGACTTTTAAAATCCGGGCTATATATAAAATATATATAGATAAAATGGAAAATGAAAAAGTAATACGGATAGTGAACGAGAATAGGAAAGCTAATCGGCTGACAGATTAAGGAACGCTACAAGGTGAAGAAGAGAGATCGGAAAAGGTTTAAATATATACATTTTGAAACGAGAGCTGTCATGTTTAGTTGGAAATAGAGAAGAATGTTATCGGAATTATTGTAAGGGATCTGTTTAAGAGAAGGTACGTGTAATTAATGAATGTATTTATTTGGCGTAGTTTTTTAAAATTAAAAATAAGGAAATATATTACGTTGTATACGTTCTTAAAATTATGAAATGCGTGTTCCAACATCAACATTTTCATTATTTTCATTTCTACTGCGAAATGTTTTTAAATTTTTCAATTAATTTTGATTTCTTTTCGTAAAATTCTCCATTTAAATAGTCCAATACAAAGACCCGACCTGAAAAATGAAAAAATAGGTACCAGGATAGGTCCGTTTAAAATGTTATAGTAAAATATTAGAGTATAAAAAATAGGTCCGTTTTTAAATATTTTTCAAGAAATCTGGGGCTAAAGGTAAAATATTGGGGGGTCTAAAAACACACAATTTTATGTTTTTCGTAAAATAACTTTGTTAAACCGGGTAGTAAATGCATAAACGTTTTAAATAAACTTTTAGAAAATTTAATTCTGAATAAAGTGATATGTAGAATGATATGAATAAAGTCCATAGAAACAAATAAAAAACGTCAGAATTCTGAAATTTATTAAAAACAAAAAGTTTTATCAATGTTTTAAAAATTTATCAACGTTTGATGTAGATAAATTTTAAGCAGTTAGCAAAGGAAACAAATAAATGAATATTAATTGAAATCAGTTTATTTGAAAATAGGACTTAAAAAATACCAAAAAAATAATAATAAGTAAGAAGCAAACTTTATTTATAAAGGGTCGTCAAACTGAGAATTTCCGTTCCGTAAGACATTCCAATTTTTTTTTATTTTTTTTAATATCTATGGTATACTTTTAAATTAAAATATTACACAGGAATTAAGAAAGCTGTCCAGTATTCTTTATCTCTCAAATGAAAAAGAACAAAAGAATTTTACGGATTATAATTAAAGAAATATATTAAATTAAAATTGTCCCTCTTATTTAGAAAAAAAAAATTAATTTATGAAATAAGGAATGGATTAAACGGATTACAAAGCGACTTTAATTAATGTGCTTTATATTTGATTCTCACGTAATGTTCTTTTGTCTTTTTTGCTTTTTTTTGTAAAAAATTAAAACTTAATTATAATATAAAAAGACAAATACTCCCTAATTAGGTATTTTTAACGAAAAGCCTGTTCTTCTATAGACAGTTAATTATCAAATTAGATATTATATATATATATAAATATTTAATTGTATATCAAATATACAATTTTATGAGAGACGGTTTATCTTAAATTATAACTTTCCCGTTTAGATAGCGCTATAGCCGTAGAAGAGAAAGTATTGTAATCGGTCCGATTTGGGCATAGGCGGTTTTCACCGGATCTTTACGATTTGACATCTAAGGAACCCAAAAAACCAATAAAAAGTGGATATTTTCTGAATGTTAATGTTTTTTGGTGCGCGCTGGCGCGTGTGTGTGTGTTCGCTGTTGGCCTCTAAATCTTATATATTCATACCTAGCGGACCGATTTTGACCAAACTTACTCAGTTTACTTTTATATATCGGGCATTGATTCCAATAAATTTTAAACTTAATAGGACAAGGTAGTAAGGCTATAGAGTAAGGTTACCCTCAGTATCTCGAGATTTCGCCTATTTAAGGTCATTCATAGTTTTCTTAGGCGCATTTGTTAACGATTAAAAAATAGTAATATTTGCAAAAAAAATTGTAAAATCGCATTCCCACCCCAAAAAATGCTCTAAACTACTGCTATGTTGTAACGTTTATTTTAGTTAGTGTTCTATAAGAGTGAGCTTTTAAATTTTTAATTTAAAAGGTTCTCAAAATAATGTTACGACAAAACCAATTTAAAAACAAAATTTTTGTTACAAAAAGTATTTAAAAACAGTCCCTTTTCAATTCCAATTTTATAGCTTTTACAACAATTTTCTCGGACATTTTTACAGATACATCTCTGATATTTATTTTTACAATTTTTTATGTGATATTGTATACAAAAATAGTAATGTTTTTTAACAATTTCTATCGTTGGAGTTTCATTCAATAAATAATTTAATTCAAGACCGACTAAATGTTTAAAATTCTATCGTTCTTTAACGATATATCAGCTATTTAATTTTTTAATACTTTTATTTATAGTCGCATCAACAATTAAGTCATTAACGACTTATCAGTGTAATGTAACTGTACCGGTAAATATGTAGTCCTGAACAAACTCAGGTCGATTACTCCTGTGAGGTGTGATTAATTAAATCCCAACCACCAAAGAACACCGGTATCCACGATCTAGTATTAAAATCCGAATAAAAGTACCATTATTAGGATTTGAACCTGAGAACTTTTACTTCGAAATCGGCTGACTTACGACGACGAGTTTATCATTAGACCGACTCGGTGGGTTATATTTTTATTATTATTGATATACCAACTTTTTAAGAATTAAATTCTTTACAAATTTTGCCTCGGAAGTTTTTCTTTATTACTGGGAATTAAAAAAAGTATTATTACGTCAAATCTAAAAAAAAAGTAATTGTAATTAGAATACAATTCCTTGGGTTTTAACAACTGTTTTCTCAAAAATTATTGTATACATACAATTCTGGGACGCATTTATTGCAAATAAAACTGCATATAAAACACAACACTAATTTTTCTTCTTCGGGTGTTAGTAAAGCATTTTTTAGCATTTATAGTAGAAATCTGTTTGAAATCTCTCCCTACTCATAATTCAAAAGATTATATGAACTTTAATTATTTTGACGAAAGGAATACGCTTATAAAATACGGTAGAAACTTTCTGAAACACTATGTATGTATGGAAAGATTGATTCACGAAAAATATATCAATCTTTCGGGACATTTTCTACCGGTGAAAAATAAAGAAGAAAGTTCATATAAATATAGGTTCGGAAACGCTTCGTTAGCGATATCGGCCGGCGAAAGATTTTGCCTAATTTCTACGCCTTCAGTATGTAATTCCTGGGGCCCGAATCGAAGGGTAAATTTAGTCTGTTTTATGTGAAATTTGATCTGAAAAAATAAGCCCCAGAACTGTACGTTACAAGTTGTCGATCCTGTAGAGAATTTGATTGTAAGCAAAATTGTATAATAAAATCCATAGAAACTTAATACAGACATAAGAATTTCAAAGTTTATTACAAATAAAACTTATGAAAATGCGACAGACGTTGTGTCTTTAACAAAGTGTTTACGCCAAACATAAAATAGTATGTTTCTCGACCCCAATATTTTGTCTTTTACTTCATATTTCACGAAAAATATTAAAAATACAGGTCTGGGACCTACTCAGTTTTTTCAGGTGATATTTCATATAAAATCACTACATTTATCCCTTACAAGGTTCTAAGAATTACAACCTGACTTAATTTACCGAAGGCCCGCATATGAAGGCGAAATCTTTCGCCAGCCTACGCTCGCTAATGTCGGCAGAAAATGCACGATGCAAGTGCCGCTTAACTGTACGTCACATCCTTGTAGATTGCATGCATATGTTATGCGGCCTTGCGTCGTAAATTTAATTTGCCCAAGGACAATAATAAAGAAGATTTGGACCGGGTATTTTTATTTCTTCGAGCCATTAGTGTTTTGCACACCTTTAAATATTGTTCTTAAATTTTCTTGTACGTTAGTTTTATGTTTTTCTGTTTAAAATTTTAGTTTAAGTTTTTTATTTTGTCTTTGTTTTTAGTATTTTAGTTTGATTGTTTTAATTTTGTATTTAGGTTTCTTCTTTACGTTTTCATTTTCTTTTAATTTCGTTGTTGTCTTATTACATTCCATATTTTATTTTACTATTCCATTTTTTTCCCCGGGCGATGGTGAAAATAACTTGCTTTGTGTTTGTTTTTAATATTTTTGTTTGTTTGATTTTGTTTCTATACTTCGTATCGGGCGATGATAACGCCGCAGCGTTTTTCGCCCAGCAATAACTCAAAAAAAAAAAGCACTCGTTAATGAAGGGTTTCCTTAGGTTCGTTTCTGAAACTTTGTTTATATGAAATCTCTTTTTTTAGAATATATCCTGAAAGTTTGTTACATTCTTCGTGAATCACCTGCGCGCTTGCGTGTCTTTCTCAGTCAATCCCCCCCTCTCTCTCTCTCTCACTCTCTCTCTCTCTCTCTCTCTCACTCTCTCTCTCTCTCTCTCTCTGTCTCTCACTCTCTCTCTCTCTCTCTCTCTCTCTCTCTCTCTCTCTCTCTCTCTCTCTCTCTCTCTCTATCAATCTATCTTTCTATCTCCCCTGTATGTCCGTGTGCGCGGGCGCGAGCGTGTGTGTGTGTGTGTATTTTTCACTTCGTTAGAGTAACAAAATAACAGACTTATCAAAATTTTAATTATCTAAATACGTTGACCGCCGAAAATATATTTAATTAAAGTAAAATCATGTATATTACAGAAAAATAGTTAAAAATCTGTTGTAAGAAAATACAAATAGGATGAAAAATTTCATTTTTTTTAAAATTGTTATTTATATTGCGATATATTATAAAGAAGTTTTTTCTGTATTTAATTTTAAAGAAAAAAAATGAAATGAAAGTCCTTTTTTTAATGTTTTTTTTAGAAAAGAATAACCTGAAAAATGTTCTGTTTATTTCTTTTAATATACAATGTTTTTTTACTACTGTACGATAAAAATTTTATCAAAGTATTTTTTCACCTTGGTAATCGGCATTAATTTTAAGTAATTACGAATTAAATAAGGTAATCGTTAATCTTTGATCATATTAATGATGACTTTATTTTGTATTAAACTCACCAACAAAAAGATAAATAAGGATCTTACAATACGAGTACTTATGCGTCTGCCTGTTCGTGCGCGCGCATCATTATGAAAATAAAATAATTATATTACTTGAAAAAATAAAATTTCATTGAGCTTTGAAAATATTCTTAATTGAATAACGAACAATTATAAATCTGTTTAAATTAAACTCTGATCGAAGGTAATATTAACAATAATAATTTTTAAAAAAACTTTTATCGTAAAAGAAAAACGTTTTGTGTAAATTAAAATCGAAAAAATGTTGGAAGTTTAAAAAAATAATAAACTGAAAACTAAAGATATTAATTTCTATTGATTATAAATGCAAATGTACATTTAATTGATTCAATTAGGTAATAATAATTTTTTTTTTCCTGACTGAATAATTATACCGCTTAGCAGGACAGTACGTAATGTAATATATACGTAATATAAAGTATACTTAATACTATTTAAAGTATGGTAAACGGGCCAAATGGATTTTTTTGACATCACATTTCGTTTATTTACAATTGGTTCCGAGTAAGGAACCACAAGTAAATCGTATTATAAAAACCTTATGATGAGGAGTTTCCAACGTACCCTCAATAAAACGTACTACTTACATAAAGATATAAATTATATATATATATATATATAAAAATAACTCGCACTAAATAACACTAAATAATAGGTAAAACAGTTCACAAACATCTAATGAAAAACAAACAAACAAAAATTTTAAATGCTTACAAAATCGAATTACAGAGTAATCCGACGGCGTTGTTTTCGGATGTCGTTAATAAATTGCTAACATAAGTGGAAGTTGTACTATTTCAGTGTACAATGTAATTCGCGAGTATTAATCTACTAATAAATTTTTAAAAAAACCGCTAATCAGTTGAAGAAAAAGTTGACGATGTCAATAAAAACGCGATTCGTAAAAAATTACACGATTTTATTTATCGAGAAACGGGTTAGCGATTTATTACCTCCTGTGAAAGATAATTCTGTTATCGTCTTAGACAACGACCATTCATGTAAACAGGAAAAAATTCCAGCCGTGTCTTGGGAAAAGTATATCAAAATATGGCTTAGTTCAAAAGGAGTGAACATTTTATTATTATTTAGTTTTATTATTATATTATTTTTATTATTTAGGTTTTATTATTTAATTTTTATTTAAAATTATATTTGTGTTTTGGGAATAAAAAAAGGAAAACACGGGGTTAGAGGTATGTTAAAAAATCACAACTCAAGAAACAGATAAATTTGTACAGAATTTGAAGCTTTCCGTTCTAAAGGTTTTGTTGTTGTTAGTACGCTAAATTCGTGAACATTATTTAGTTACAATTGGCAAAAACATTTGACAAAATCATACGTAATGAAACATAAACCCTGTAACATTTTCGCGGCGGGCCATTAGGCCGACTTTTTTCTAGTTCTCTACAAGTTTTGTTAAAACATTCACTTTTTTATTATCCGTTTAACAAAGTTATTTTACGCCAAACATAGGGAAGGCTCTACTAATAGATCTAGTGATAAAGTTCGGCCAGCCGTGTGGAGATTGCGAAGAGGTCGGCAGGTCGAGGTATTGGGGATGCGGTTTCGAACCGGGCCGGTACCGGAGCGGAACGGTGATCGCAATGCACCGTATCTAAATTTCGTTCGGTCGTCAATCTCCAGCCTACAGAAGAGGCTGCAGAGCCTCGCGATGGATGCATGGCAACCGGAGTGGTACACCAGTACTAAAGGAAGATCCCTGCATAAATTTATTCAGGATCTGGGGAGATAGTATACCTCAAGCTCCTTTTTAAGAGCAACTGGTGCCCAGATGCTCACCGGCCGTGTTAATTTAAACCGATATCTGTTTCGGTTCCGCTTGGCAGCTGATGAGCTGTGCGTCCAGTCAAATTAACACCTGAGTTTGACTGCTCTGCTCGTGAGGGGGGCCAGAGACCTGGCCACCCTGGAAATTAGAGGTCAAGGGGAAAATTGGCCGCTCACAAGCGGCGAGTCGATCTGGCGAAAGCCGCATTGTTGGACTGTGTGGGATTTCCTTGATGCGGTTGCTTTGTTCGACCGACATCAGTAGTTTACCTAAGGGAAATGACTCCTACCGTACTGCTGTGGAAAGCTAACTTCGATATTTACGGCTGACCACCAGCCGATTAAGGCACCAAGCGCTTTAATACGGTGAACAGGTACGTGGTGGCATTCAGCGACCTTGGTGTGGCATGAAATCGATGTCTATACGGAATAGACTTTAATTTATAAATGTCATACATATTATTTGTAGTTGATGGCCCCTACCCGTTTTAGCAAATATATGACAAGTGAGCGGTTGGGACACGTAAGCCGGTGGTATATGGCACCGCGCTAAGTCCGCTCACGCTGTTAGGTAAGCTATAGGAGCTATTTAGAATACTGATCGCTAAACTGTTGGAGGTTCAGTTGCCGTTTGTGGTACAGATATTCGGTCTTATGGTTTAGGACGACCGAATGGAGTGGCGGCGGGAGAAATGCCAAGCAAGCCGATCTTACGTCAAACATAAAATAGTGTTTTTTCGACTTCCCAATCATTTGTCTACGCCAGATTTGTTGAAAACTACTGAAAACACATTTCTGGGACCTATTTTTTCAGTTTTTTCATATAAGACTTTTTCGTATAAGACCACTAATTATCCCCTTGAGTCCCAAGTATTACACCTTACGGCCGCGAGTTTACGAAAGCCGCAGAAATCTTTCGCCAGCTTACAATCGTTAACGAATCGAGTATGTTTATATGTTTTTTTTTCGCTATAGAACACATCCCAAATTTTGTTACATTCTTTGTGAATCACTCTGTATATCACACAGAAATAACAATTAATCGATGAGCTAAAATCTTACATTACCAAAATTCCGTTTATCACTAAAAAAATAATGAGCGCTAGCAATGCTACGATATATCTACGCAATATTTATTAGAAATATTTTTAATTAAAAATAAAGGTAAAAACGAACCGCAAAACAAATTGTGCAAACCCACAATAATAGATATCAATTATTACTTCGGTTTTACCGATCTCGTATTTGATTGAATGCGGTGAGTTTTGCATATGTGAACATGCAATCGACCACAAATTTTTACCGTGCTAAGCGTGCAGCGTTTCTCTTATTTAGCAACCCTTTTTTAAACTATTAATCTACATATACATAATTTCTTAACGGATTACCTGGATTTTGGAAAATACTTTTCGAAGGTTTTTTTTTCAAAATTAAAAACGATTCAGATTCATTGATTACATCGATTAAACATGAAAAGTACAAATTTATATGATTTTTATAAAATAATAATATTAATAAAACATATTGCGAAATAACGGTAATTATAAATATTGTGAAACAGTTTTAATAATTTTTTTTGATATTTTAATTTATAACAGTAACATAACTTAATTAAGATAATACGTAGTAATACCTTTTAAAATAAGAAACTACAATGTAATTTATATGTATTAATTTTAATACCTAAATTGGACGGACGATAAGATTTAATTTATTAATTTACTACGCAATTTTATTTTTGCATCTTGTAAAAACTGATTAGCAAGTTCATTTTAATAAATTTTAAATAATATACCTTCTTTTATATTTATTTATAATTCGTTTTGATTTATAAAACAATATATCTGAATACGAATTAATAATATCCGATAGAAATGCCGCGGAGCTCTTTTTTTTATATAACACGGATAGAAGTAATTTTGTCCCTTTTATTTTTTGTTCAAACTGATTTATAAAGAAAGAAGAAATTTATAAAAAAAGTCAGAAAATATTTAATAATAGTTTATTAGTTGTAATATACAACTGGAAATATAGACATTATTTAGAGAAAAATTCATCTAGTTTTAAAATACATTCGTTTTTTAGAATCGAATGTGCCGCATCGTATGATATCATAAAAAATATTTAAATGGCTTTAACAGGACGACTACTGAGGCTTAAATCGTATATTCGGATGGACTGTCATCTCCCCTCTATGAAGGAGGCTTCAGAGCCTCACGATGGAAGCATGACAGCTGGAATGGCACACCACGTCTACGGGAAGACCCTTGTATAAATTTAAACAGAGTATCTAGGGGGATGGTACGCCTCGAGTTCGTTTTTAAGGGAGACAGGGCTCACCGACCGCGCCAATTTAAACCAATATCTGTTTCGGTTCCGCCTGACAGCTGATGAGCTGTGCGTCTGCGGGGAGGTCTATTCGAACGAACACCTGATGTTTGACTGTTCCGCTCTTGAGGGGGTCAGAGACCGGGCCACCCTGGAACTTAGAGGTCAAGGGGAAAATTGGCCGCACACAAGCGGCGAGTCAGTATTGTCGGACCGTGTGGGAGTTCCTAGATGCGGTTGCTTTGTTCGACCGGCATCAGTAGTTTACTTAAGGGAAAACTTACAGCTTTGCTGGGAGAAGCTAATCCTGAGTACGGCTGACCGCTAGCCAATTATGGCTCCAAGCGCTGTAAAACGGTGTAAAACAGCTACTTTGTGACATTCAGCGACCTAGACGCGGCAGTGAATCGCTGTCTAGACGAAATAAATTTTATTTTATTGATGTTATAAGTCTTTTAGTAATCGACGGGGTGCGCCTACCCGTTTTAATAATATATGACAAGTGAGCGGTGGGACACTCAAGCCGGTGGTATATGGTACCGCGCTTAGTTCGCACACGCTGTTAGGTAAGCTCTAAAAGCTATTTAGGTTCCCTAAACTGTTTCGAGGCTAAGTTGCCGTTTGAGGCACCGACATTCGGTCTTGTGCTTTAGGGCGTCTTAGTGCTTAATGGGGTGGTAGCGGGAGAAATATCAGACAAACCAATACCTAAAAAAAGTCGGATGGGCTATGAGACCCGATTTGATTTATCAGTGTAATAATGATTCGCAATTGTTAAAGATCTTTAATTTCGTCTCGTTTTTTGAAGGCAAAAATTATAAATACTTTTAATAGATCAAATTATGACGATTCCAACGGTATACTTAGCTTCTTTGTGCACTGCCGCATTCAAAATCTATTTCCTAAAAATTGAAAATTGTACATTGTTATAAAAATAATAGCTGATTTGATACTTTTTCGTTTTACATCTTACAATTTTTTTCGCATTTTTTTCACATAAAAATTACTTAATATAACATGTTTTATACTAACAGTTAAAGTGTTCGCTAACCTTGACTAGTTTGTTAATACGTATAAAATGACTGGTATAAAATAGCATGTTAGTGTGTTTTCTCTGAAATTATTATAAAACTTGCTATATTAAGTAATTTTATGAGAAAAAATCTGATGTGACATCGCATTAAAGGTTTTCGCCCGGTCGGCGAAAAACTATAATTTGTAGAAATTTTTTTATTTAGATCGGCAAACAAGTTGAGAAATCCTATATTATTGCCTGCGCTGATGCTTTTTTTCGATCTAATCACTAGTACATCAAAATATTGAGATAAAGAAAAAATTTGTAAATAGTGCTGAAATTCTTTTAAATATTTTTAAAATTACTACTTTCATTAGAAATAGTTTATTTTTTCCTCGCCAAATTTTTTTTTAATTATGTTATTACTCGTACAATGTGATGGATTAGATAAAATGTTAAGTAATATAAAAATAAATTGGATGTAATTTTTTTTTTAAGTGCATTATGAACCACACAAACCTAAACTTTTGGATTTCATCATTTCGATGACTGAAATAGTTTTTCTCCTTATTTCAATTTAAAAAAAAAAAAACAGTTTATGAGATCCCCATTTATATTTCGTTCGCTGAATTTATCGTTTTTTTTTTTTTTGTGAGAACAATTTGTTTTTCGTGCACCGAAATGCTGTGAGGCCCAAATTTTCTCTCGCTTTTACTCTCCCGTCTAGATAGCGCTGTAGCAGAGCTATAACTGTAGAAGGGAAAGTACTGTAATCGGTCCAATTTTGGCATATGCGTTTATCACCGGATCTTGACGTTTTGACACCTAAGGAACCCAAAAAACCGGATGGAAATTTTTCCGAATTTTTCGTATGTGCGTGTTCGGTGTTGGCTTCTAAATCACCTTTTACCTCCAGACCTACTGGACCGATTTTGACCAAACTTGATCAGATTACTTCTATATATGGAGATTTGATGCCTTTTAATTTTCAACCTAAAGGTCGACGGAGTAAGGTTGACCTAAAGGTCAATATCTCGAGATTTCGCCTAATTCAGAACATATTTTTCTTAGGCACATTTTTTTTTAAATTAAAAAAATAACATTATTTGAAAAAATAGACTAATTTTTGCAAAAAAGCACCTCCACCCACAAAAATGCTCTAACTAGTGTCTAAGTGAGCGTACTGCGTCAATAGTACACCACAAGGAGCGCTAGATTCGCAATCCTCTATCTAACGATTTAAAAAATAACAATACATGGAAATAACATATTTGCAAAATCGCATCTCCATCCCAAAAAATGCTGTTGTAGTCGTCTGCTATGTTGTGACGTCACAGGTGAGGTGGTAGAATATATAAATGAATAATATTTAAAGTGTAAAAAAGTAACTCGGTCTGGCCGGGTGTCGAACTAGGTCGCCCGGTCGACTCTGTACCTGGAGCGTTAAGCCTCGCGGCTACACCAGTCTGCCGACCGTACAAGCGAATTTTGTTCTATTTAAGTTGTGAAATTACATTACATTAATTAGCGGCGATTGTCGGGGGGCTAGTACCGCCACACTCGCGCGAATTAAATACTGTATGCGCGCGCGTTTTATTTAAATCGTTGAATTAAATAAACGAAAAGATATTATATTTAAATAAAATATTAAATATTTTAAATTAAGTTGTATATGTAAGCCGTGCATCAGAAACAACCCACAGTTGTAGGATTTTCCCGTCAAGCGTTCCGGGACGCGTGACGGGAGAGTCCTACAGCTGTGTTTTCTGCTTTTTTTTCTATAACATTGATTTATATGTTTTTATTAGAGAGAGAGAAAAGTAAATGAATATGTTAAAATATATTTTTAGTAAAAACTAATAATTCTTTCACATCGGAATGGAAACTATAAGTAACACTGAATTCCAATCACTTTTACTAATTTTCATTAAATTTGTTAATTTACTTTTTTTGTTGCTGAATTGTGAAAAATATAACGATTAAATTCAAGTTGTTTTGTATAAATATTCTATATTCTATATTTATACAAATATTCCTGAAGATTATATATAAATTATAAAGTTTCCACAGAGAAAACAAGTATCGTGCATTTTTACTGGATGACGTGTAAATAATAAATTTTTACTTCCTTATACGAAGTAAAGGAAGTATTGTAATCGCGAAAAATTTCGGTTTTCAGATTTCAACAGAAATATCCATTTTGACCATTGACCATCCCTGAATCCATTTTGACTAGTTTCGGCGTGACGTCTGTACGTACGTATCTCTCACAACTCAAAAAGATTAATCGTAAGATGTTGAAATGTTGGATTTAGGACTGTTGTAACATATAGTTGTCCGTCCACCTTTCCTTTTGATTGCAATCGACTGGAGCAAAAGTGTCCAAAAAAGTCAAAAATCCAAGAACATTTGGATTCTGGACTTTTTCTTAACTGTAGTAATAAGCACACATCGAGAGCTTTTCAACGATATATCATAAGCGGTATTAATTTCATCGGTTCCAGAGTTATAGCCGAATGAAATTTTGATTAATGAAATATTTTGATCTTAGAAGAGGAAGGAACATCGGTTCTAATCAGACTTCATCTCTTTTTTAACTTTTTTTTTAATTTAAATATATTGATTTATTAATAATTATTAGCCACCGATTGTAAAAAAGTTTTACGATAAATAATAATAATTAAATAGAAATAAAGAAAAATATGCAAAAAATATCAGAAATTATTAATAAAATAAAATTTCAAGTGCTTTTCATTTCAAATAAATGTGTAAATGTAATTTAATGGTGACGTACATGGAAGTCGCGTAGTGTCCACATCAGATTTTTTTAGAGAACATTTTTTATGCGTGTTGCACATAATACGTTTAAATATTTATTTATACATTTTTTTCCTATAAAAATTACGTTAAGTTATGTAACAAGCTTTACACCATGAAAAAATGTATTTCGTTAATATTAGTTTGTTAGGAATTTTTTTAAAAATTTGAATAGAAACATTTACTCTCACCTTCTTGATAACAGAAATTTATCGTGGGGGATTATTTATTTGTTATATATAAATGTAACTTTGATACAAATTTACGCCTATTCCTATTGTTATCAGGTGTAAAATATAGGTAGTATATTTTGTTAATAGAACTTTCACAAGCGAATGAAATAATAACTGTTTTTTCCAACAATTTATCTGCGGTTAGTTAGTGAGACGCGCTCAATTTTTGCGTTGAACAAGAAAATTTAAATCGATATACTTCGTAAAATATCTTTAAATAATATTTATTTGAATTATTATATACATTTTAATTATATTACTTATTTTAATTATACAATTGTCTTAACAGGTCAGTATGGACAAATTTCAATATTTAATTTTAGTAAAATCAATAAATAAAATAGTTGTAATTAAAATAAAGAAAAATGACTTTTTCAGTAGCATTTTTTATCGTGCGGTGTATATATAGAATTTTATTTATTACTATAAACATATATATATAATTTTAATTATCGTCTTACTGTACATTTGTCATAAGAATTTCCTACATGTTTCGCCGCATCGATGTATCAGCATCATCAGAGAATGATAATATCCACAATTACATTTCATTAATCTTGCACACAAAAAACACATACCGTCACATTACTGTGTTATATATTAATGTATACATTTACAAGAAGCAAACAAGCAAATCGCCGTGTTATCCGGTCTAAGTTTAGGGCTGAATCGATTAAAAATTTATTAATCCTTTTTCTTTTATTTCGGATGCGAAAAACATGTTACCATATTTAAAATATATTCGTTCTCTTATGAGTTTTGAACCGAGCGATTTTTTATTTTTTAAACTTTCCCACGCATTCATTTTTAGGCACTGCCTATCTTATCTTCATACATTTATCAATTACAATATATTCGTGTCCGATGTTCAAGATACGATATTATTTCTCTGGATGATTCGGTCTTATAGCAATTCTGTGTTGTTTGTACATATTTTTAAAATTTATTGTTTGGCCAATGTTTTTATATTCTAGACACGATTCGCCGCGAGTCATTTTGTACATACCAGAACCATTGTATTTATGTTTTCCATCGATATTTGTGTTAATTATCGTTTTAAAATTATTACTTATTTTCTGTGCTCTTTGTGTTCCGGATTCTTTTAGTTAATAAATTTATGATTTTATAAATTTCAGGCTCTATACGGTTAAATAAAATAAATGTTTTGTCCCTTATGTTATTATTCTGCGAACTCGATTGTTTATGTTTACGTATACGTAATTGATTATTCATTTTTATTTATATATTTGCATATACTTTATTTACGCTACAATATTTGGACGATAACCGTTAATCGCGGCTACTTGCTTTATGTATTATGTTCAAACTCAAAATTTTCTTGGCTTATTGGTAATTTCAATGTTCTATTAAGCAAAAATCTTCAGGCCGACAATTTGTTACTTTTCAGATGATTTGATTTATTATGTATTACAAAATCTGTGTAACGTATTAAAAATCTGTTAAACGTAAAGCCAGAAAAATATGCAATCCTCTGCCGGCTTTTTATATAGTATATATTTCTACGCGCATTATTTTGAAGGAAAAACCACTTAACGCATATATACGCTATATATTTGGTTTGCTTGGCATTTCTCCCGCCACCAGCCGATTCGGTCGCCCTAAAGCATAAGAGCCTCGAAACGGTTTAGCGACCGGTGTCCTAATATCTCTTTCAGCTTACCTAACAGCGTAAGCGGACTAAGCGCGGTGCCATACACCACCGGCTTACGTGTCCCAACCGCTCGCTTGTCATATATTTACTAATAAAAATATCTCAACTAATAAAAATATATAAATGACATCCATAAATTGAAAATTACTTCGTCTAGACAGCAATTTGCTGCCACGCCTAGGTCGCTGAATGCCAACAGGTACCTGTCCACCGTTTTACAGCGCTTGTAGCCATAATTGGCTAGCGGTCAGCCGTACTCAGGGTTAGCTTCCCACAGCAGTCTTTCTCTTAAGAGAAAGCAAAAAGCTCCTACAGCTCCTAAAGCTCTCTTAAGAGCTTAAGCAGTCTTTCTCTTAAGTAAACCACCGATGTCGTTTGACCAAAGCAACCGCATCAAGGAATTCCCACACGGTCCGACAATGCGACTCTCGCCCCATACGCTATATATACAAAAGACGGTTTGAAAGCACTAAGATTTAAAGTATGGCAGAACAGTAATTACGTATTAAGTATTTAATTTATTAATTAAAGTAGCAGTAATTCGTGTATGATACATGTTAACGTACTTTTCTTTTGGTATATAATTGTTACTGACCCGTTGGAATAAGTGTTATTAATTTGAAAACGAGTGACATTTATAATATAAAAACGAATAGCAAGTACTGCTCAGTTTCACGTCCCCTTTATTAATGATAAATAAACTACGTAACTCTTTTCTTCTTACTTATGTAAAGCATATAAATTTGTTAATCTAATTGAATTCAACAGGTGTTTTATATTATACATTTTGTCAAACAGTACAAGATGTTAAACTAATTATTAATACATTAATTGTAATACTTTTTAAAAATAAATATTGTACATGTGCACCATTTTTAAACTTAACAGCGTGAGATAAGTTACTAACGGTATAATATTTAGATAAGTGAAAATGAATCTTAATGTGTTATAAATTAAATATATCACACTAACAAGGACTTAATTTAAAAGATATTAATGATTCAGCGGTATAAGTTTTGAACAATGGAACGTACATTTAGGCACAGTTATTCGAACAAACTACAAAATAAAGGAAACTATTATTAGTATGCATGTATTTATTAAATTGCTACCAAGAGTGTACTACCAACACATCACTTGGCGGATGGAAGTTCATTGAACAACGCCTACGTTGCAGCGCTCCAGATGAAAAACCTGGCGATGAATTGCGTAACATTTTGTAAAAAAAATTTTAACGGGTTGTGGTTTGAGGTATCGGGAGTTTCAGGTAGTGGGTTAACATCGGAAGGGCATTAAGTTTAACTTTATTGTTTAATAAAATACATTTTCAGCGTTAAAAATTTTAAATTTCGAATCTTTTTTTTAATTTTTGGGGCTTAATTTTCTGGGGGAAGCCCCTGGTAAAATTAATTTTTAAGAAAGTAATCCCTAATTGATGATAATCTATTTAAAAAAAGAACTTTTGAAAATTAAAAAATACAACCGCAATTTTAAATAAATAAAGTTGTAATTTTCTAGGAAGAGGGTAAACATTTTTGACTAATTCTTTTTTTAAATAATACTAAAGAATAAGAGCTATCAAAGAATTAACATTTTTACATTTTAAATGCAATAGGTAACTTTTCAGATGGATTTAAACCCAATTTCACATAAATTTAATTCCAACCCACCGGGTAGGTATAGCGGTTAACTCGTTATCGCAAATCAGCTGATTTTGAAGTCGAGAGTTCTAAGGTTAAAATCCTAGCAAAGGCAAGAATAAATTTTTTACGGATTTGAATATTAGGTACTGGATACCAGTGTTCTTTGGTGATTGGGATTCAATTAACTACACATTTCAGGAACGGTCGACCTGAGACTGTACAAGACTACACTTCATTTACACTCATACACATCATCCTCTGAAATAATACCTTATGATGGTTCCGGAGACTAAATATAAAAAAATGGATTTAAATTTAAAATAAATTTTTAAACGATTTAAAAAATTATTTTTTGTTAATAAAGATAGCGGATATCTACTAGTACTAATATCGGTTTGAAGGCCTATCGATATAAAAAGTATAAATTCAAAAAACACAATTAATTCTCTGAAGCAAAATACGGCTAAAAAAATAAAAATATATAAAGTTATTTTTTTGAGAGGTGGTTGAATATTAAATAAAGATTTTTGATAATTTGTAATCTCGATAGAATAAACTTCAACTTCTGTAAGAACAATTTTTGCTGCCCCAGCAAAAATTTGAAATTTTATTTTGACTAAAACATCCCCACCCCTTTTTCCATTTTTTGCAAAAATTTAATACATTCTTTTCCTCCAAAGGTAGTAGTAGTGTCTACCAAGTTTGAAGAAAATCGGTCCACGGAGAAGAGTTATAAAATGAAATACAGACCAAGGTTCATACGTACGTACATATTGTGCGTCAAATGTCCATCTGACAAAAAAATATTTTTTGGACTTGAATAATCGGAATAAAATTTTTTTTCGCACATTATTTATAGTTTATTTAAATTAAATTTTGTGTTTAAAAAATATTTTTTTAAATATTTCTTTAAGGCACAAAACTAAACAAAACCATTTTTTCGATTCTTTTTCGACCATCTATATTCTTTCTGTAAGAGTTATAGCCGATGTAGCAGCATACATTACTTTAGCCGAGGGAGTAAAGTTAACCTTTTTATCACAAAATCCTTCTTTTATACAAAAGTATTTTAAAAAATATAAAGGAAATCTAAGGCCTTGAAAGCTTGAGGTCCATATATTACTCAGTTCAATTTACTGAATCGCTCCAAATTAGCAGCGAAGGGAAAGTTACACGATATTGTTTTGTTGTTATCTCTCATTCTCATTCTTCAACTATAAGACAGTTGTGTGTTATAGTTGAAGTCATACGATCGTTGTAATTCAATATTGTCACTTCTACGTTTTGATGAAAGCCTGTTCTACAGTCCAGGTCGCAGTTTATACGAAAAGGATAGTACACCGTTCCCTGCTTGATGGCACACACAATTAATTCCTTGCGCAGTTTTTATGAAATGTTCAATTACAAAACTCAGAAAGCGTAAACACATAGATGCGTAGTAGTTTGATTAGTGGTGTGTGAAACAGTGAAACACAGTTAATACGACGGTAAGTCAATTATTATCAGCGATGTAGTTATACATTTTATCGCAATACAAATAGCAAACTTACATGTACATCATATTTCAACGTAGTCCCCTTGCTTTTTAACGCACTTCGTCCATCGTTGCACAAGCTTCCTGATGCCCTCATAAAAGAAGGTTTTCGGTTGAGCTGCGAGCCAGGAATGCACCGCTTCTTTCACTGTTTCGTCCGAGGTAAATCGACGGCCACTTAATGTCTCTTTGAGTGGACCAAACAAGCGGTAGTCAAGAAGGGGATAGATCAGTACTATACGGAGGATGAGCCGGTACTTCAAAGTTGAGTTTCTGGAGCGTTTCAGCAGTGTGGGTAGCAGTATGTGGACGGGCATTGTCGTGCAACAACAGAACACCTTTCGACAGCAGTCCTCGGCGTTTGCTTCGTATTGCAGGCTTCAGCTTGGCAGTAAGCATCTCACTGTAGCGCGCACTGTTTATTATCGTGCCCCTTTCCTCATAATGTTCCAGTACTGAGCCTTGTAAGTCCCAAAAAACCGTAAGCATCAGTTTTCCTGCGGACGGTTGGGTCTTGAACTTTTTTTGCAGGGCGAATTTGGATGTTTCCATTCCATACTCTGCCGTTTACTTTCCGGCTCGTAATAATGGATCCGTGTTTCGTCACCGGTGATGATTCTGTCTAAGAATATGTTCGTTACCGCAGCATTCCAAATGTTTTTGGCAGATGTCCAAGCGCGTTTGTTTATGCGACTGTGTGAATTGTTTTGGGACCCGTCTTGCACAGACTTTATGAATCCCAAGTCTCTTGTGGATGATTTCGTAGGCAGAACCGTGACTAATTTGCAGACGATGTGCCGCTTCATCGATAGTTACTCGTCCGTCTAAGAAAACCATGTTAGTGCACGCTCAATGTTTTCCTTATTTGTGGCGGTAAACGGTCGTCCGGCTTCTTCGTCGTGCGTAACACTTGTGCGACCGTTTTTGAATTTTTTAATCCATTTGTAGACACTCCGTTGCGGCAACACACTGTTCCCGTACTGTACCGAAAGTCTTTGATGAATTTCGGCCCCTGATACACCTTCCGATCACAAAAAAAAATCGCTGAACGTCGCTCTTCTTTGGTCCAAACAGAAAGCGGAGCAGCAATGGTTAACGGCAGGGCGGCGATAATGGAACTAACCTTTACATTAAAGGTTAAATTGCGGATAATAATTGACTTACCCTCGTAGTATAGTCGTGGAATTAGTGTTCTGTTATAACAAGTCGTCGAAGTTAGCAAGAAATTTATTCCTAATCCTGTGCGTCTACTGAGTTTTCTAAACTTTGACGACTAATACGTAAATCTAATTTCACATATCTAAACACATTCAAATCCCATAATCTTATGTTATTAATAAAAGCTATTATATTTTCAGGTAAACATTACCTAAAAGATACAATGGAATTCTCTTGGATGATAACTGCTTTCCTTGGATTCGTGTTGATTTATCTTATCTACTGGTACTTATTGAAAAAACTAAGTTTCTGGCAAGAAAGGGGTGTACCGTGCGTAGATTCTGTACCGTTTATAGGAAGCATCGGCGATGTAATACGCGGGAAAAAGAATTATATACAATTAGTAGCGGATTTCCATAAGCGATTTAAAAATGAAAAATATTTTGGTATGTATATGTTACAGTCACCTGTTTTAGTAATTCGTGATCCCGACCTAATAACTCAGTTTTTAGTGAAAGATTTTTCCTATTTTCAAGATAGAAACGTCGATGTCGATGAAACGATCGATGTAATGAGCGCCGGGTTAGTTAATCTTACCGGAAATAAATGGAGAATTCTAAGACATAAGATGACGCCGGCTTTTACTTCAGGAAAAATGAAATTGATGTTTAAAGATGTCAAGGATTGTTGCGATGAAGCAGTTCTTGTTCTGAAAGGAATGAGAGGTGAAGACGTCGAACTCAGAAGTTTTTTGTTTAAAGTTGTCATAAATATCGTCGGTATTATCGCATTCGGTATAAAGGTAAATGCGTTTAATATTAACGGTGAAAAAGAAAACGCGTTCTTAGAAAACAGTAAGAATTTTTTAAAACCAAATCTTATGTTACACATTAAAGCCGTTGTCGCTTTAGTAAATCCAAAGATTCGGGATTTTTTTAAATACAGATTAGTAGACGATAGAATAAATAATTTTTTTCCTAAATTAACCAAAGATTTAATGGATTATCGAGAAAGGACCGGAGAAAAAAGAAATGATTTTCTTCAAACGTTATTGGATCACAAACACAAAGAATTAGAATTGGCAAAAGAAACTTCCGTTAACGGTCAGATAACTCAAACTTCCGATACCGATGTACACGATGGAGGAGAACCGGAAGATCGAGAGCTTTTAGATCATTTGAAGAACATAAAATACAATCAGACTTCCGCCGGTAAGTATCTTATCTTATAAATCTATAAAACGTAGAATAATTTAAAAAAAAAATACATTTACAAATTTCGTAAAACATATATAAAAAGAATAATAATTTTACTTGAGAATTATTTTAAGTTTTAAAAAAATTTTTCAATACGAATTGTTTAAAAAATATTTAAAAAAGGCTTAATCTATTTTATCTCTTGCATAACGCTTATAAAAATGACGTCTAATACTTAAACGCATAACTTTATTCATTTTATAAATAGTTTTTTCTGTTTATTTATAATATCAGCAAAACTCTTTTGTTTTGTTTTTAGTCAAAATTAAAAGTAATTTTTTTTTTTAATCAAAAGTATTGCAGTATAATATCTATACTATTATATATAATGAGGAAGGTTGTTGTTTGTTCGGGATAAATAGGTTTTTAGATATATTTCATCTTGAAAGAAATATGTAGTAGTGAAGATTTGCCGAACGAGGCACAAACTTAAATGAATTGAATTAATGAACGGTGAGTTTATCACTGTGCAAGCTCAATCGATCGAATGAATAATATTACGAGTACATTATAATAGAATTAAATTTACATTAAATAGAATAATGTTAAATAAATTTAAAAAGTTTTTCTATAACAATAATGGGCTTCCCGTGGGGACTGCGTGTAAGGCTAGGATGGTGAAGAATGCGAGCACCTCGTGGGAGGCTAGACCAATCATCACCATCAACTGACAACAAACGGGGTGCCTCTGGGGCGCTATTTTGGGTGGTGCAATGGGGTTCTCTTATAATATATCTGCAAACAATCGTCTGATTTTCGAAATTCAACCGGGGTATTTGTTACTGCTTACTTCAGGTTTCTATAAAGCCTAAATACTATAATTATTATTTATCAGCATTATTCTTAACAACGTAAAGTGCGGGGGTCCAGGGAGCGGTGCCCTCTGAGTAGACGTGAATGGTGACCGAAGCAAGGTCCGGTTTCCAGGGCGCTGCTCCCCTGGCGAATTGAGAATGGCGAGCATAGCGAACTCTACAGCCACGGGGTAGGCCCCTGATTTGGCTCCGGGATTTTCCTGGGCTGACCTGAGCTCCGACGGTTCAGCTTCTGGTTAGACGGGCCGGCTACTATGTTATAACATTTGTTCTAATGTTAAAAGAAAGGGCAGCTTGAAGCTACTACTTCAGTAACTTCAGTAACTTGGAATGCGCTCCTGTAAGAAAACTAATATTTTTTTTTATGAAAGAGTGGGCATCAACATCTATGGTTTTTAGCCCGGGGGAAATCAGAAGCGTGTGGAAAGACGCCATCCCTAACGGATATTCAAATCCGGGACCTCCATGCGAAATGCTGAGACGCTCCCTACTCAGCCACGGAGACGGCAACTAAGATGCTATTTATTTTATTAATGTGATTTTGTAAACCGAAATATAATTTTTCAATAATTATGCAAAATTTCAATTTTCATAGCTTTTTAATTAGCGTTAATAAATGTAGTGTAGTTAGAAACACTGATTATTTTAATAATTTCTTTACTACTCTTATATTAACTCGCTCTTGACTATGTGCGTGAGATTCATGCTACGGAACCTTCCAGTTGAATTTTGAAGCGGTTTCGCTTTTCCAGTCTCTCTGAAATTTTGTACTCAGGGGTGCTCCTGATAACACATTTTAGCAACACTTTCAAGTCGCTAAGATGCCCGTAAGTTGTTAAGTCGCTAAGTAAAAAATACGCCCGTTGAACTTGTGCGACCTCGTTTACACGCATTTTTCTTAGCGAAAGAAATTTTCTTATTGAAAGGTAAGCTAGCCTGTTTCGGTAAGTTTGGATCTAAAATTCGCACACGTTTGAAATACATAATTCTACCAAATTGTAGGGCTCTAAGTACTGTAACAACCGACTGAAGCTAAATTGTAACACGCTAATAGTTTTATAAACAAGTGATATATATATTAGGGCCCATACAAGCGAGCCGCGGCGCCCTTTTTCAATTAACATTTTTGACTACTACTAATTTTTGAATGACTACTCGGTAACAGATAAAAATAAATAAACTTTATTAACTTTAAATTAATAATTATAAATATCTTGATTCAATTAGTTATGAAGCTTTTACAATATTTCGCGGCGCCCCTGTGAAGAGGCCGCCGCTCCCCGGGGCGCCGCGGCGCACAGTTTGGGAATCACTGTATTAGGGTACACAGTTGTTATTAGAAATTCTGTACAGTAGCGACCGAAGTTTTGGGAAAATTTAGCACTTTTTAACCAGATTCGAATTTTTGAATGAAAGTCACAAATATCTTGAAAACGGTCGGTCCTAGCGCTCTGGAAAATGTTTTCGACCCCCCTCAATTATTTCAAGCGCACCCGGTACTTCACGATGAAGTGCCGGATTAATGTGAAAAAATTAGCGAAAACAAAATTTTTAATTTGAAACCACGACTTTCACATAATTTTACATATCACCGTGAAAGCTTGTTGTCAAATCCATTCTGAGTACCGTCCTAAAATTATTTTTTAACTTTTAGTGCGTTTAATTTGAGTGGTGTTTTAAAAATCTTTTTTACATAATTTTTAATAATAAATAAATTAATAACGAATATTATTAATTAATTACTTTTTATATTAATTTTTCTTTTTTTCAATTAGTATTTTCAGACTATATCATAGCATCTCAAACATTTCTTTTTATATCTGCTGGTAGCGATACAACGGCATCTATTATCAGTTTCGCGTTGCATGAATTAGCCTCTAATAAAGATATTCAACGGAGACTACAAAATGAAATCGATTCGGTGTTATCAAACCAAGAGTTAACTTACGATGCTCTCAAGAAGATGACGTACATGGATCAAATTATATATGGTATTAGTTAAATTAAGTAATTTCTAGTTTATCTTTATAATATATGTAATTTTATCGAAAATATCCAGAAAGTAGACTCTTCCTATTTTTTTAATGAGTTCAGAAAAAGGAGGAAGGCCAGGATTTCAATTCCTTTAATGTATTAATTATATGATAATATCATATAATATGTAAAGGGTGATATTTAAGTACGGAAACTGCTTTTTACTGCATATCTGAAAGGTATTGGAAGCCGGAAGAAATGGGGTTCCGTAGTTAAAAAAATCTCCGTTACGATGGGATTTTAATTTTTGTCCGACATATTGAATCAAACTTAATTTTTCTAAATAGAAAGCGGGACATATTTCGATTTAAAATTTTACAAGAAAAACAATGGTGAAACCCGTTTTTCCGTTAATACCTTCGTTATAGAGTTATAAATATTCAAAGTTGCATTGACGGAAAAATCGTGTTCACAATAGAACGAGTTAAAACGCGCTGCTTGAACAATTTTATTGCATTTTCCATTCATAATGCATACGATGTTAAACAGTGTAACAATATCGATAATAATAAAGATTAAGTAATAATTAATAACACAACTGCAAATTAAACGACTATATCGACTGATATTAATTTTTTAAAATTGTTTTCGATCGTAAATTACTAATGAAATAAAATTTGAAAGCATACCGTTCTGCAATAAGCGTTCAAAATGCTTCCCCTCTACAGCTTGACAATGTGCTAACCTCGAGTAATATCCGTTTATAACTTGTATCGTGTTTGGTGGTACACGAGCAGATTCGTCAATTATTCTTCTTTTCTATTCGTCAATGTCTATAGATTTTTTTTTAACCTTATGTTACCCAAAAGAAAGCAATCCAGAAAAGAGGTCTGGGGATCTGGATGACCGTTGTATTCCTCTACGACCTATCCAGCGATTTGGAAATTGCTTATTTAAAATTTACCGCGCCTTGGTGCCCCGACTTGTTGAAACCATTCGTTATTATTTAATTCTTGTCCAACATTTTCCCGGATATTTGGAAAAACCCTATCGGCTAAAAAGTTACAATAAGCATTTCCTGTGAGATACCGATCAAAAATTTAAGTCCCTACAATACAATGACTAAAGATTCTCGCCCAAACGTTCCCTTTCTGAAAGCGCTGTGTATGAGCCTCGAACATTCATCTGCGATTATTATCGCTCCAATCTCGACAGTTATGCTTATTCGCGTGGCCAGTAAACATAAAAGTCGCTTCATCATCAGTAAATATTATTGAATTAGAGAAATTTGCGTCTACGTCTAATTTTTTGCATTATATCATAATATTCAACTCGGCGGTCAAAATCATCTTCCGAAAGTTCTTGTACCGGGTGTAGCTTATAAGGGTGAAGAAATTTATTTGTTTTAAGCATTTTTTGATCAGAAAAATAACTGCTGTCATGTTCGACAACAGCTTTCCGAATCGATGAATGAGGGTCTTCAACAAAGATGTGCGATACATCTAATGACTTTGCATCGGTTGTGACAATTCTCGCCTAGCGATGCGAGGACGATTCTTTGCAGTACCGGTTTCTTCAAATCGCTGTACTGTATTGATCGCAGTCGATTTACTTATCGATTCTCTGTTTCAAAATCTATTATTAAATAAATTACAACCTCTTGTAAAGGCCGAACGTCTTCACCGTACCCGTCAACTTCCGGTTTCACTTAAATTGTTATTTGAAGATTTAATATTTAACGAATGAACGAGGAAACTGATAATAAAACTTTCATCAAAAAAACAAATTTGAACCGCTACGCCCACAGTTAATATTTACTAGCAGTATCAAAGTTTACCATTACAAGTATGTCGAAGTATAAAGATGAAATGAGAAGTTAATAAGTCATGTGTTTCAACAAAATACAACAAAACCGCATTGTTGTAAATTAGCAGCTGATTTATTCAACTAAGTTTGTAATACACTTCAATATAACTATTACCAGATGATTTGTTGCATTTACGATAAATAACAAATATCAGCTGATATTAGCACTGGAAGTTAATGTCTATTTAAAAAAATAATATCAGTTGATATAGCCGTTTACTTTGTTGTGTTGTTTATTATTACTTATTCTTTATTATTATCGATATAGTAGCGTTGTTTAAATTTCGTTATTCTACGCATAATGAGTGTAAAATGCAATAAAATTGTTCATGCCAAGCATTTGCACGAACAATGTTATCGCATTATAACTGCTTATAACTCGATAACGAAGGTATTAATAGAAAAATGGGTTTCACCATTGTTTTTCTCGTAAAATTTTAAATCGAAATCATGTTCATATGAACTCAGGCCACCCAGGAACTTAGAGGTCAAGGGGAAAATTGGCCACTCACAAACGGCGAGTCGATGCGGAAAGAACGCATTGTCGGACGTGTGGAAGTTCCTTGATGCGGTTGCTTTGTTCAACCGACATCAGTAGTTTACTATTGATGTTTCTTTACTAGTCGATATATGTTTTAGTAGTCGACGTGGTTCAGTAGCCGTTTGTGACACAGACATTCAGTCTTATGCTTTAGGGCGACCGAATCGGATGATTGCGGGAGAAATAACAAGCAAACCAATATGTCCACCTTGCTATTTAAAAAAAAATTAAGTTTGATTCAATATGGCAGATCCAAGATGGCGAAAAAAAATTAGAAACCCACCGTAATGAAAATTTTTTTTAACTTTGTAGAACCCCATCCCTTTCTGCCTCCAAGTACCTTTCAGGTAGGCAATCTGTTCCATACTTAAGTATCATTCTGTACATTTAAGATATTAATATTTATAATATATTATATAATTTAATTATAAGTATGTAATTTAATATTATATGTATTGGAGAAAAATGTAAAAATATAATAACATGTGGACTGTATCGTCATATTCATGCACGTATATTAATAGGTTCTATTTCATCCCCGCCGGGTTTGTAAATTTTAAGTAATAAATGAAGAAACAAACAGAAAAAATATATTAACACTGAATAATTACTTTAAAAAGTTTGCATCATGTTGAAGCTAGCAACCATGAATAACTAAAAATGTTATGAAAAAACAGACGTTTCCTTTTATTTTTTATTTGGATGCAAAACCACTTATTTATTTCACTAAATTGACAGTGGCGCTATCTCCAACAATATCTTTAATGTACAATTTCTTTATGAGTATTTTCAAAACGCAATCGTCATATATAAATTCGAATGATTCGTAATTAGTTTTTTGCAGGAAAATCTTACACGGTGTTCTTGTTCTAAGTTTTTCCAGTTAATTTAACGTGAATAATTTGAAGATATTTTTCATTTTTATTTTGTCATCGTAATAGAATTGAATTAAATTTATTCATCCTAATACAGGATTATTAAAAATTATCTTTTCGCAAATACACTTTAATAACTCACGTTTAATAACGCTCAGATACATGAATAGTAAGGGAAACATAAAACGTTTTGTTTTACATTTAGTTCACAATCATATGTGTTCAACGTGAACTCCCTGTATCACGCGACACATATCGAGACTGTAGTCCAGTACCAGCCATACACATTGTAACATCGGACGAAGCTAATGGAATGGCCTTTGCGGTTCGAACACGAAGATCCTGGGTAATAGGTGTAACGGTGGCCGATACCTCTGTTTTTTGACAAAATCCCAAACGAAAAGGTCTTAGGGTGGTACGGTCAGGGAGGAACGTGAAAGCCAAGGGAAACGTTCACTATCGTCACGGCCAGCAGACTCAGTCCATCTCTTTGGTATTTGCTTATTCAGTTCACGTCTAATATCTAAGTGGAAACGAGAAGAATCAATAAAATAAACATTTATTTCTCGAATGAAATAGTCATTTTTACTTCCTTGTAGGAAATAAAGGAAGTATTGTGATCAGGAAAAATTTCGATTTTCAAATTTCAACGGAAATATCAATTTTGAACATCCCCGAATCCATTTTGATTAGTTCGGACGTGACGTTTGTACGTACGTACGTATTTCGCACAACTCAAAAAGTCATAGGATGTTGAAAATTTGGATTTAGGACTGTTGTACCATTTAGTTATGCACCTTCCCTTTTGATTGCAATCGACCAAACCAAAAGTTAACCTTTTTAACCAAAAGTTTAAATATCCAAAAAAAGCACAAAATCCAAATATTTTTGGATTTTGTATTTTTTTTTAACTGCAGTAATAAGCCCTCATTGAGAGCTTTTCAACGATATATCATAAGTGGTACTTATTTTCATCGGTTTTAGAGTTATAGCCAAATGAAATTTTAATTAATGAAATATTTGGATCTTACAAGGGGAAGGCACATCGGTTCGCAACAGACTTAATCTCCTTTTTTTAAGTTTATTTTTTTAATTTAAATATATTATTTATTAATAATGTGTATGTGTAATGTAATAGTCGTACAAGGAAGTCATGTGGTGTCCACGTCAGATTTTTTTCGAACAATTTAAAATTTAACTGAATTAAATTTTAATTAAAACAACAGATAAATATAATCATAGAATACAAAAAGGAAATATGAAATTATGATGTAACAGAGTTCACATGAAACCAAGTTGTAAAAAAAGATAATTTTCCTAATCGTCATTGAAAATAAATTGATAATTATTTCTATTATAATTTAGATGAAAGGGGATGGATTGATAAAGATTAGCTGTCTTTTAGTAGTTGTGAAATTCGATAGATAATATCTGAAATTAATATAAATAATAATTATTCCTCTTTACATTATAAATACCATCACGTGGTAATTCAAATTCATTACTGTAGTTATAAAAAAAAAGTTAATTACACTCGGAAGATACAGTTATCTTACAGTCGTGACATTGAAATCCTTAAATATTAAGCCATCCGAATACGTTCTTGGTTTATTTAGTATTATTTTTATAATTAGTTTTTGCAATTATAATTACTCGTGGTACTCCAAACGAGAGTGAAATGCTCCATCCCGTATTATCAAATCTTATTGCAGAACAGATTGTTTAAAAGCGTAATAAACTAATTTTAAAACCGGAATGCTTTTAAATCCTTTTAAATTTTAAATCCTTATTTTGTAAAATTTATAAGATATGTACTTTAATTTTTTACATAAACAGTTTATTTTGAAGATTCCGTTTCAGGTTTTCATCTATTTAATAATGACATTTAATTATTTCATTAATCTTTACGTCGCTGAAAATATAATCATATTCTATGAAATAATTGTGACATTTTTAGAATTATTTTCATAGAAAAGTCAAGGAAATTAATTAAAAAACCCAGGTTAAATATATCCCCATTTATAGTAGCCTTAGCTCACGCTCGGTTGTAGTATCTTTACGTCATCCTATCTTTAATTATTATAAAGACGCAGATCTTATTCATACAGCTTGGGCAAATCATCCAGGAGTGGGTAGATTAATAAAGCTAATCTATTTTACTTACAGAAAAAGTTGTACTTGATAACTTCAGATTGGATTAACCGATTTTTATGAAATTTTGTACTATGAATTTTGATAACGGGTCACGATGCCGTTTAATTATATTTAAATTTGGGGAAGATATCTCCCCAAAACGTAAAAACACATGTAAGTTTCCAAACATCCCCAAATGATATAAGGTATAAAATAACACATTAAAAAAAATAAAAGGCCTAAAAAAATCCACCTAGTTTAAAATGTGGGACTTAATAAAAATAATAAGAAATTGAATGCAAAAGACAAATGAAAACAAATGCTGTTAAAAATAAGAAAGACTCTGTAGAATGCAGGAATGTATATTATTATTTAAGTTTTTTAAGTATTTTTTTTTGTATTTTCTCTCAAAATGCTTTGAATATCATTATACGAAATTTGTTTAGAAAATAAGCGAACCTTTATTTTTGTAATCTTTATTATTAATTTTAGAGAAAATTGACCCCTTGGCCCCTTCAAAGTACCCCCCTCCACTGTTCACACACTTTTTCCAGCGGTATTTCCACTTCGCGAAGCAGTCCAAGAAATGGCCTTTAAGGTCTTTGACGAATTTGCTTTAATATCATCAATAGTCTCAAAACGGCATCCTTTCATCGCTGATTTTAATTTCAGAAATAAGAAAAAATCATAAGGAGCCAGGTCTGGCGAGTAGAGAGGCTGAGAGAGGGCAGTCATCTGATTTTAGGCTCATACTGACGAATCCACAAAGCGCTGAGTGTGCGGGCGTATCGTCATGGAAAAGGGACCGTGAGTTGCCTCGCCACAACTCCGGTCTGTTTTTGCGAATTACTTCACGTAACCGTTGTAAAACGCCTTGATAATATGCACGGTTTACGGTTTCACCACGAGGCAAGAATTCAAAATGTACGATTCCATTAAAATCGAAAAAACAGAGAGCATCAGTTGGACATCGGATCGAGACTGACGTGATTTTTTGGGGCGTGGAGATCCTTTGCCGATCGATTGTGATGATTGAACTTTTTGTCAATGTCGTAGCCGTAAACCCGGCTTTCGTCCCCCGTTATGATTCTTTGCATGAATGTTTCATCGACTTGTTCTAGAAGTTGTCGGCAAACGACCACTCGATGTTCTTTCCGCTGTTCGGTCATCAAACGAGGAACAAACCTTGCTGCGACTCGATGCATGTTCAGTTTTTTAGTAAAAAGATCACAGCATGATCTGATCGAGATGCTAACCCCTTCTGTAAGTTCTCCGACAATCGATCGCTGATTTGCACGCTCAGATCGTTGATTTTCTGAACGCAGTTGTCAAGTGTCGGGCTCGCTAATAGGTTCCTCAAGATGTAATTAAGAGTGCGTATGTATGCCTGACGCCCTACCGACTAAACCTAATATCTCACCATCCTCCTCTCCCGGGGCCGGTCCAGCAATTAAACAGTTCTCAGCTCCGGTAGGTGCCTTTGAACTCAGGGGTTCAGGAGTCCCCGTGCTTCTTCGTCACCGCCCATCCACGCCAGCACGGACAAACTGCGGCTTCGCAGAAGGCTGTCCTTCCCCCCTCGCTCGCAGGTCAAGCTCTTTTTCTGGCTCTTGGCTAGTTAGCTATCAGTGCAAAGCACTAATACCCCCTTCTCCTGCCCTCTACATCCTTACATCGAAGAACAGTCGTGGCGAATTCGTCGAAAGCCCTCCAGTTGCTGGGGGAGTTTAGGTTTTGTGACACGGGGTCCTCTGGTCGAAGATCAACAATACCGGCTTGCGTACCCTGGACTCTCTGGACAGTAGAACAGGGTGTGTTCCGCTGTGTCTTAAGCCTGGAAGAAAATGCACGTGGGGGAGTCGCGCCTGCCAGTCCTATGCAGGAAGACTCGAAATTCCCATTCCGCGTGAATAGCTGTGCAATTTGGAAATTCACATTTCCACGTCCTCTGTTGATCCAGATCTCAATGTCTGCGATAAGTTTTCTAGTCCATTCTGAGCATCCGCCAGCTATACATCTGTCCCTCCAATTACTGATATAGTTAACTCTCGTCTCGGACTTATCCCTGTCTTTGAGCCCGCTCATTAATCTGCAAGTTTACAGGAGGGACGGCCGCCAGAACGCTTGCCGCGTCGTACGAGACCGTCCTGTACGCTGATTTTATACCCAGTAGGTATCTCCTGTGAACCCTCTGCAGCCTCGTTAAGTCTCTCTGTACTCTAACTGCCGTACCCTAAACCGGGGCCGCGTACAGCAGGCCAGAAGTGATTGTCGACATGATAACCCTGCGCTTAGAAGCCCTTGGTGCGACTTTGGAGGACATTAATCGATTCAGTATTACTGAATGAATGAATAAATAAATAAATCTTTATTTCCCTTGTACAAAATATGGCGTAAAAGAAATTACAATATATAATTAGGAAACTTAATACCTGCAAAGGATAACCTGTGCGCAGGTGAGCCACTTTATATAATATTTAAAAATGGAATATAAAAATCGAAACTATTTTTAAAATAAATAGAAGTTCTTACATAAATAAGTAAAAGATCAAACAAAAACTTAATTGTTAAAGATTGAGACCGATTAAAATTTAAACTTATTATCTTAGAAAAACGACAAAAGAATAAAACAAAAATTGAACATAATACTACAACAAATGAACACCTATACATTAAAATTCAATAAATTGTTTCTATGCAAGTACACATTATACTGTATTGACTTTTTCTACGAAACCATTATTGCCTGATTTTTTTACTTTTTTTTTAATTGATCCCCTTTGTGATTTAAAATTTACTTCTCGAAATAACGCGGTTAACTTATAATGCGGGTATCACGTAAGTCCCCCGATAACCGCGTTATAGCGAGGTTAGACTTTATATAAACGATGCTTTTGACGTAAAGGTGTCTCATTGTTAACACGTTAAATTCCTGGAATAGGTCAGCTGTAGGGTAAATTCTGGGCCAATTTAAGGCTGCTTTTATGTTCTTTTAAGTGTTTTTGAAGCAGATAAGCTTTATTAACGTGCACGTTTTTCACCCCATCCCATGAACATATTTTACTGCAATATCGGTTGCGCATACGAAAAATATATGTCTAGCGATGCTGTTATGTACTAAATTAAAGATAAGAGTTTTTATATTGTTTAGTGTTTTTTTTCTTTTTTTGACTTCCCCCAACAAACACGTACTTCCATCATTTTTTTATAATTTTAGGAGCATTTTTTCAATTTTTTTTTTATCATTATTTCCTTAGAACCTTTTAATATATAATGGTAAATTAATGAATATATTTTACTGTTTTGTTACTTCCTCCCCAAGGAAGCATGAATGAAACATGTATTCACCGGTGAAGCCCGAGAGCTCTGCAATTTAAATTAAAACAGTTATTTTATTAGAATTACATGTTTTTTTTTAAATGTATTTATTCTTATTTCACAGAGGTATTGCGTCAAAGACCAGGTAGTGGAGTCTTAACAAGAGTATGTACCCAAGATTATAAAATGCCAGGAACAGATTTAGTGATTCCTAAAGGATGTGTGATTAATATATCTTTATTAGCTTTACACATGGATCCGGAATACTTCCCTGACCCAGAAAAGTTTAATCCTGATAGATTCAAGAATATGGATGAAATACCAAAAAATATTTTCTATCCGTTCGGAGCCGGCCCAAGAATTTGTATCGGTAAAGGTTACAAATTTAATTAAATAGTTTAATTTATTTTGTAATGGTAATTTTGTTAATAGTAATGTATTAACTCGAGGCTTATTGCCCAATTTCAGCCGGTTTTTTTTTTGCGAAAAATATCATGCCTGCCCAGGAGTCAAATACGAAACCGCCGGATGGAAGACAAAGATGCTAATATCTGCCACGAAGATAGACGAAGAAATATATACATATATATATGCATATATACACAAGGGATATCTGTAAAGTAAAGATCGCTGGGAAATTTCTCTACTTAAGGTTGGCGAACCTGTGTCGTTCACGGCCACGCTAGTAATGTACACACTGCATTGTTATCTCTAAATTGTCGCGTTATAGTATCATTGATTACGAATGAGTTATTACGTTATAAAATGAATAGGAAAATCGATGTTGCCGCCGACATTGAAATGCATGGAGTTAAACGTTTTTTAAACCATCAAAAGTTTAAGCCGGCTGAAATTCGTAGGCAGTCGGTTGCTGTGTACGGTGACAATGTAATTCATTACATTGTCACACATTGAAAGAAACGTCCAAAAATCTTGTAAAATGGTGTGAAAGAAATTACAGAAATAATGTGTACGATGAAGAACGTTCGGGAAGGCCCTTGATAATCACCGAGGACTTGTTGAAAGGCGTCGATGAAATCATAAAATATCATCGCTCAACGATTTCCGACCTGGCCCTTCTTTTTCCTGAAGTTTCAAGAGCTGTTACACTGGTAAACATAATTATTGTTTCCTAACATGCGATACGTGATTTTAATCTGTTTTTTGATGCTAAAGAAGGAATATGAACTAAGAATCTTTCTATCACCCGAAAGATTTTTAAATTTTAATTAAAGGATTTTTTTTCATTTTTCAACGAATAGTTAGTATTTTAACCTCCTATATTGTATTTTGTTAGTTCATTTTTTATTGTTTAACTGTGTTAACATAATTTGTAAGCTATAAATAAATAATACTAAACAAAGAATTTAATCATATCATAGTTACATATTATGACGCCTTATTTAATACTAAAGAGTGAGCCTTCGTGGACAAGATTAATCACGTCTGTGCACGTCAAAACATGCAGCAGAAAGCACAGCTGTGTTGTATGTATTAAGCACGAATGAATTAATTTTTCTTCAGTCTTATTGCTGTTTTAAGCTTGTTAGTAGTGCAATGTCATAATGCCTTGAAATTGTGTAAATGATGCGGATGCCTTTTGTTATGTATGCGGTGAGTTTACCGTAAAATCAAATAGAAAAAGCATTACAACTTTAATTGAAAAAGCATATCGTTTGTACTTTCAGTGTAAAGTTGGTGATCATGATGAGACTTTGGGCTCCTCATACAGTATGCACTAATTGTTATGTATATTTAAGAGGATGACTGAAAGGTACACAGAAGGCTTTCCCGTTTGGTGTACCTACGGTTTGGCGTGAACCAAAGGATCATGTAACCGATTGTTACTTTTGTTTAACAAGTGTGACTGGAATTTCTAAAAAATCTAAACGTACTGTAAAATATCCTTCATTGCGATCTGCAATCTATCCCGTACCTCACAGTGAAATTATTCCAGTTCCTGAGCCACCTGTGAATGTGGTGATTCACAGGTGATTTAATGTGGTGATTCTTCATCACTGCTTTCGAAAGCAGTGATGAAGAATCAGGCAGAACTGAAGAAGACAACAATGATTTTGATTTTGGCTTATCTTCCTATAAGCCGCATCTTATATCAAGGTAAATTAAATGACTCGGTTAGGGATTTAAATTTATCAAAAAATCAAGTTGAACTGTTAGGATCAAGACTACAAGGTTGGAATCTACTTTTAAAAAATAAAAACTTTCGGGCTTTCGAAGCCGACAAAAAAAACTTTCTCAGTATTTTATCGACGAAAATAATTTGGTTTATTACACAAACATTGATAATTTTATGTTGCACTTACGACAAGTTCATAAACCTAAGGACTGGTGCCTTTTCGTAGACTCGTCCAAGTATAGTTTAAAACTGGTTCTGCTACGTAACGGTAACAAATATTCTTCGACACCAATCCGTAATTTATTCTTCGATAAATTACGGTGTTAGTTTAAAAGAAACATACGCTGTGAAGAAAGGTCTTCTTGAAAAAATAAATACCAAGTACATCTGTTTTCTTTGCGAATGGGACAGCCGAGCTAGCGATAACATTATGTTACCAAAGAGTAGAAGAAACGAGACAACATAAGTCGAAATGGCAAAATTATTATTCACGATCCATTACTTGAACTGAAAAAAATATTTTTATCCCTTCTCCATATCAAGCAAATACTAATGAAAAATTTTGTAAAAGCAATGAAGAAGTCCCGGACTTTTGTACATCAGGCAGAAATTTCCGAATGTTAGTGAAGGAAAAAAGAAGGAAATAATTTTTGGTCCTCATATAAGAGAGTTGGTAATTAAGTAGTTATACGTAAGGGTAAAATTTCTTGCTACTAGTATTTAAACGCTGTTATTATCAATAAAGATACAAAAATGAATGAAGAATTGCACAAGGATAACGAAAAGACAGTAGGAGAAAGAAAGTAATTAATTTTAACAGCAATGTAATTAATTATAATCTACTGCCAAAATGCTATTTCCTAACTAAAATAAGTATATATACACACGAAAAGTTATCTCTAAAGTAAAAACCGTTTCATTGTAAAAAATGTATTCTGAACATATTTCTGGAATATATATATATAGCCAAATATTTGAACGAAATTTCATATTTTTGGTTAACAGGTTTGTGAGATATAAGGCAAAATATGTTAAGAAATAATGTTGAATATCGTTCCACCGCTAAATCCGATGGACTAAAAACTTTGGAATTTTAAATAATTTAATAAGTTTACTTTCAGCGTTTTAAAGCTCAAATTTCTTCAACCATTATACAAAAATCCAAAATAGCGAAAACTACTACTCTTCTTTTTTAATTTTTTCTAATGCCATTAATTGCTTTTATATAGAAATTTTTGGTGTCATTTCCGAAGAATTTTGTTGACCCAGTTCGAATATATTAACCAAAATATAGAACAACATACGTAAATACTTTTTTTTGATTAAGGGGATCGTGAAACTATTTACCAAAATTCATACATTTTGTCCGATAGCTATACTTTCTCTTTGCAGCTAGCTACTTTACTGCAACAGATATAGATCCGGGAAATTAAAAATAGTTGAATTTATAAAATAAGGTTACAATTATGCTAATCGTGTTTTATTTTTGTTTTTTATAGCGATGAGATTGGCGATGTTGCAAATGAAGGTATTCTTAGCTACTTTACTTTCATCATACGATTTAATTTTAAGTGAGAAAACGCAATTACCAATTAAAATAAGTAGTCAATCTCTAACACAACATGTTGTTGGTGGTTTATGGGTGCGATTTGAACCTAGGGAAATACGCTAATAGGATAATACGTATTTGATAATGAAATTTTAATAATCGAATATTTTAATCATTAGTTAAAAAATATTTTCACAATAATATAAATTTAAAGTTTTTATTAATTGCAATATAAGAAAATTTGTAAAGCTATTTCTTAAGATAATAATCTTTTGTATTTCTTATGAAGCAATAAATTGTATTCTAATTATAACTTTCAAATGATTTTTTTTTAATTATTATTATTATTATTATTATTATTATATCGATTTGGAGGAATCGGTTCTGGGTTTACAGAAGATAATTACTGCAGCGATTGATAAACATGTTCCTGCATTTCGTCCTAAGTCAACCAAATTTCCTCCTTGGTTCAATAGGAACATTGTTAATCTTCTCAAGAGGAAGAAGGCTGCTCATCGCAGGTTTAAATCTTCTGGTCTGTCGGATGATTATTTCTTGTTTTCTCGGCTGCGTAGAGATGTTAAGTATGCGATAGCGGATGCCAGAGTGGTTTGGGCTCGGAAGTGTGAATCTGACCTTTGTTTTAATCCGAGGAATTTTTGGAAGTATATTTCTCGACAGAAGTCTAACTATGTAAGGACTCCGGCCCCTACTGTCGATGGGCGGACTATTTCTGATCCTCGGTTGAGTTGTCAGCATTTTGGTGAATTTTTTCAATCAGTATACCAGGACTTTCCTACGCAGACTACGTCTGGTGGCGCCTGTATCAACAACCAGCGGATTCTTGACATTCCGATGGTTTCATCTTCTGACGTATCCGGTGCTATAGGAATTCTTAACGCTAGATCCGCGGTCGGCTTGGATCGGATTCCTGCGTTTGTTGTCAAGGGTTTGAATGAGATTGTTTCTCCTATCCTTGCTTCCCTGTTTAATTGGAGCTTGTCGTCGTCTTCTTTTCCGTCCCTATGGAAACACGCAGTTGTTACTCCTATACCTAAGCCTGGTGTCCCTTCCCTGGATAATTTCAGGCCTATTTCTATCATCGGTACTTTTTCCAAAGTCTTCGAGAGGATTCTATTTAGACATGTTTATGACCATGTTCTCCCGATGTTGTCGTCATTTCAGCATGGATTTATTAAAGGTCGTTCACCAGCTTCTAATTTGGCCGCCTTTTTGCAGGATTCAGTTAATGCAATTGAGCATAGGGGTCAAGTAGATGTGATATATTTTGATTTTACCAAAGCTTTTGACAAGATACCCCATCATTTGTTGTTAGCAAAGACCAAGGGCTTCGGCTTCAGCGATCGTTTTAATGATTGGCTATCCTCTTATCTTCGTGACAGGCGTTTTTCGGTTCGTTTTGGTGGACAGATGTCTGAGGAATCCTTCTTGGCTAAGTCTGGAGTGCCGCAAGGCTCGGTTTTGGGTCCCCTTCTTTTTATTATTTTTATAAATGATATCGGGCAACTTTTGACGTGCAATTTTCAGATGTTTGCGGATGACGTCAAAATATATTGTCCGATCAGAAATAGTATGGATCACCTGTTGTTACAATTGAATATTAACAAGGTTGTTGAGTGGGCTGACCGCAATTGTATGCCCTTGAATTTTCGGAAGACCAAACATTTGACTTTGTCTCGTAAGACGTCGAGCTCTGTTTTCAGCTATAGGATTGGTACGCACGTTATTGTCGCTGAGACATTGGTTGAGGACCTCGGGGTTTTATTTGATGCGAAGTTGTATTTTCACGAATACGTTGCTCGGATTGTCAGTAAAGCACGCCGGGACCTTGGTCTTGTCCTTTGGATTTGTGGACGGTTTAGCAATATTTCCACTTGTAACCTGCTGTACAAGTCTTTGGTGAGGAGTCGCTTGGAGTACTCGACCGTGGTGTGGAATAGTACACGACGTTTTGCCTCTGATCTGGTTGAGGGTGTTCAGGATAGGTTCTTGAACTGGATGCGTTTTAAGTTTGGAGATTGTTTTGTTGGTGCTAATAGAGAGGATATGTTGAGGCAATTAGGCCTTTCCAGGTTATCTGATAGAAGAACGTACTTTGACTTGGTTTTCTTTTATAAAGCTCTGCACAACAGACTTCCGACGCGTTATCATGTTGTCTTGCGGAACCAGGCCAGGTCAGTGAGGTCTTTTAGGCAGTTTGTGACGCCGGTTGGTTCCACCGTGTCTCCGATTGAGCGGTGTACCAGTGTTGCAGTGGAGTTCCAGGATAAGCTAAGCTTTTGGGAAGATGAGGCAGCCTTCGTTAAAAATTTGAGAGGGTTACGTGGCGATGGATCATTGTCCTTGGTGTGATGCTCACTTTCATGATTTTAAAATTATTGTTGTTTTTTTTAAGGATTATTGCTTATAACTTGTTTTATTTGGAATGTATTAGTAATGTTGTCTTTTTGTTTTTGGATGTTTTCATCTATGTGTTTTATTAACACTCCGTAGCTACCGTTTTTAAAGTTCTAATTATTTTTTGTATTTGACTGCATAATTGTTATTATTATTATTATTGTGTTTTGAATATTATATTTTTAATTTATATGTGGGTGTTCTTTTGTGACTTTATGTGATATTGTGTGGCATACAAAGGTTTTGTAACTGTTCTGTTGCACAAAAAAAAAAAAAAAAAAAAAAAAAAAAAAAAAAAAAAATTATTACTATTACTACTTATTATTATCTATTTTCTACTCTTATCATTCTCTATTTTATTATATTTAACGCTTAAGTAGTTTGTTTATGAGGTGATTTGCAATACAAATACACTGACGCAGATCACTTAATTAAAAAAAAGGTCTTCAGATATTTAAATCGCGTATGTAAATGCAATCTCAATATAAGCTGAAGTATGCATCAGTGTGTGTGTGTGTGTGTGTGTGTGTGCATATATATATACATACATATAAAAAATGTGTATACAGAATTTCTAAAACGGTGGGCTGGCTATGCTTTTTCGGATTTTACTTGTAAAATTAAACAAAAAGTATCCTTAGCAAAACTGGCAATTTCTCCTTCGTTCGCCTACTGTCCGCCATTTTTTTATTTTTATATAAAAATTTATATCTCCAGTTCGGATAGAGGAATCACATTAATATTTTGTAAGCGTCTTCGTAATAAAGTTTTAAAACTATCAAAAAATCGGGAATTAAATACCTTCGTAAATTACAAAATGGCGGCCATGTTTATATCTCAATCCGTTATATCTACGTAAATATTAGTTTTATCAGAATTAATGTGTTGCTGAAATATTAAGCCTTTTAATTTGAACAAAATGACAATTTACTTTTTTTAAATCGGTTAACAAATAGCCGAGTTATGGCAGAAAATTGATGTCATTTTGTGTCTGTTTTCATGTCCTCCACTATTCGATTAAGTATTAATTGTTTTTATTTATTGTTAATTCTAGTATTGTGAATTAGTATCAAATTAAGTAATGATTTTCTCACAATAAGATTTAATATTTTTTTATTTAATATTAAAATAGTAAATAAAAAATAATTAATTATCACGAATAAAAATTTTCAGTTCGGCCGTAAATCTTAAGAACAAAATGTTTTCATAATTTATGGTTTATTTCATAGCCATGTAGTTTATTTGGAAAAATTAAATTAAATTTGATCTAGAAAGAAGTTACTTGCTTTTTTCATTCCGATTGATTTTTACCTTTACCCCAGTCAAAAACAATTTCAAATATATATATAAAGTAACGACATTTAGATGATTTAAAGAAATTGCTAGTATTTGTTTCCCGGATATGATATCTACCCTAGTTAGTTAAATCAGTCAGTCCGGTAGTTTCAACGTTATGTCTGTAATTCGGTCACAATTTCAAAGGATAACAGATTTTCAATCGAAATGGTATTAAAAACCAATCCCTTAACGTAATCTGTTAATTCCAAACTTGTATTACAGCGGTTACGTAAATTCATTACGTTCCGTGATCGGTTCTACCGACTAAATTCAAGGTCTGACCCGTGTATTAAATAAATTAGCTATACAGATTCTATGTTTTAACAAACAGGGCATGCAGATTTTCCATATACTGTTTTACATGTAAAATATATCTGCTGCAATATAAGGTATGTACAGGAAAATGTATAAGGGTGTGTCCTTATATCAATAAAAAAAGTTTTATTTAGTTTTTTTTTAAATTAATTTCAAGGTCAGAGAATCATTCCACTAGAATTACAGGAGATAAATTATTTTTTTTTTGTCTTCAGTCATTTGACTGGTTTGATGCAGCTCTCCAAGATTCCCTATCTAGGGCTAGTCGTTTCATTTCGGTATACCCCCTATATCCTACATCCCTAACAATTTGTTTTACATATTCCAAACGTTGCCTACCTGCATAATTTTTTCCTTCTACCTGACCCTTTAATATTAAAGCGACTATTCCAGGATGACTTATTATGTGGCTTATAAGTCTGTCTCTTCTTTTAACTATATTTTTCCAAATACTTCTTTCTTCAACAATTTTGCCTCTTCATTTGTCACTTTTCTGATGTTTAACATTCTGCTATAGCACCGCATTTCAAAAGCTTTTAATCTTTTCTTCTCACGTACTTCGATCGTCCAAGTTTCACTTCCACATAAAGCGACGCTCCAAACATATACACATGTACTTTCAAAAATCTTTTCCTGACATTTGAATTAATTTTTGATGTAAACAAATTATATTTCTGACTGAAGGCTTGTTTCGCCTGTGCTATTCGTCATTTTATATCGCTCCTGCTTCGTCCATCTTTAGTAATTCTACTTCCCAAATAACAAAATTCTTCTACCTCCGTAATCTTTTCTCCTCCTATTTTCACATTCAGTGGTCCATCTTTGTTATTTCTACTACATTTCATTACTCTCGTTTTGTTCTTGTTTATTTTCATGCGGTAGTTCTTACGTAGAACTTCATCCATGCCGTTCATTGTTTCTGCTAATTTTTTTTTACTCTCAGCTAGAATTACTATATCATCAGCAAATCGTAGCATCTTTATCTTTTCACCTTGTACTGTTACTCCGGATCTAAATTGTTCTTTAATATCATTAACTGCTAGTTCTATGTAAATATTAAAAAGTAACGGGGATAGGGAACATCCTTGTCGGACTCCCTTTCTTATTACGGCTTCTTTCTTATGTTCTTCCATTATTACTGTTGTTATTTGGTTCCTGTAAATATTAGCAATTGTTCTATATGTATTTGAACCCTAATTTTTTTAAAATGCTTAACATTTTATTCCAGTCTACGTTATCGAATGCCTTTTCTAGGTTTATAAATGCCAAGTATGTTGGTTTGTTTTTCTTAATCTTTCTTCTATTATTAATCTGAGGCCTAACTTTTTTTCCCTTGTCTCTAAACTTTTTCTGAAACCAAATTGGTCTTCTCCTAACACTTTTTCCACTCTCCTCTCAATTCTTCTGCGCAGAATTCTAGTTAAGAAAAATTATATTATAATTAAACTAAAAAAACTTTTACTCGGTACTATATATATATAATAATAAATTATATAAATCGTCAGACTGTGTAAAATTAATTATAAGAAACGTAAAATAGTTACGATTAAGGTCTGTATTAATTATTTAAAATATAAATACGTGAATTAATGTAAGATAAACACAAGAAATTGTGTTACCACGTAAAGGTTTTACATAAATCATTAATTTGTAAATTTTTTTACAATAAACCCGTTTTGATCAACTACTGGTTATAATTAAGATTAGTTGATGTATTTTTACTTTTAAACAGTATGCGTACGTGCTTAGTAAAGAAAAAATAAATATATACACTGTATCACGAGAAACATGTCTGTATAATGACATCACAAACAATTATCTAAACATATTATCTATTGTTGTCTACTACAGAGCTTAAAATCTTATTCAGTCTAGCTTCAATTGTCTGTACTGTGTGTTGTGTTTCACAGAGTTATTTAGTATTTTACTTTATTTTCATCGATTCTTTATAATACAAAAATGATCTTTCTCGTTCTTATTTGCTACAACATGGCTTCTACAAACTTCGTGGAAGTTCAAATTTAGGCAACAGAAAATATAAAAGCTTTTTTTTTGTGTTAATAAGCTGTTAGAAAACTACAAACATTTAGGATGTAGGATCTCGTTAAAAATACATTTCCTACACTCCCATCTCGACTTTTTTCCCGAAAATTTTGGTTCTGCCAGAGATGAGCAAGGAGAGCGTTTCTATCAGGATATTTTGATCGTAAAGCATCGGTATCAAGGAATATGAGAGGCTATTGTTGGTTTTTGTTTGCAGAAGCTGATCAAACATTGTACAGGCGAAAGCATTTGTTAATATATTTTAAAAATTAAAGGTAAGAGGATTCCATCGATTTAAACTTTTAAAGACCGTTATTTTAAAGACATTTCAAACTATTTAGATTTTACGGAACTGTTATTTTAAAACTGAATTAATATGTTTAAATTTATCTCTGTTTGATTAAATAAAAATTTAGTTGATTTAAACAAATTTTAAATGAATCCACATATGTAATAATTTTTTTTAAATATTAATTTCAAATTTTATTGGTAAATAAATCGTTTGTATGTGAAAAAAAATTACACAAATCCTGATAAAAATACTTTTGAATTCAGCACTCCAAAAAATTTAAAATCACCATGTACGATTCCAGATACACGAGAAGATTTTTTTTAGTCGACTAATGTTATTTGAGCGATTTATTTATGTACACGTTGAACAATGAAATCAGAATTAGTTTTTTTTTTTTAACTGATAAATTAAATCTCATCAAACCTTTCAAAGAAGCTTGTACGGGCGAATGTGAAAATTAAAATTTGTAGTGTATGAAAATTTTTATGCCTGACCGGATTCGAACACGTTTTAAATTTTTTAATTAGTATCATTTAAAAAGCCAACAACAAATTTGTTATACTTTCCTGTATTAGTTCGAATTCAAAAATAATTTTATTTTAATTTTTTTATCGGTTTCCACAACCCCAATATTGCCTTAAAAGTATTTTTTGGAGCAACTTGTACTATTACTTCGCTTAGGAAGACGTAAAAAAATTTCAGTTAAAAAATATACAATAAATAAAAACATAGTTTTTTTTTATTTTTGGGGAAGGGGAGAAGTTACGGTAATTTTTGTTTAAATGGTAAGATAAGAGTGTACGCATATACTGATCTTAATGTAGAGTGGAGTTATGTTTGCAACATTTTGAGAAAATCGTCTCTGCAAAGAGACTATCTACTCCACCTCCTGCAGATATTGAATCCAAATTTTTGCCAGAAAATTGCTGCATATACATGATGAGTTTCTGAGCTAAATTTCATCAAAATCTGTTATCCAGTTCAAAAGTTATTAATCTTTAAACGCGCCAATAAATGTATATACGTACGTACGAACATTACCCCCTCTTTCTTTATTTTTTTGAGGTCCTGGACCATGAAACTACGAGAAATGCAAAAAACTCATACCCCATTTTTTTACTGATTACCGTACTTTAATTCTAGAGCTATGCTGCTAAAATTATCGACAGCGTAATATTTTTTTGTGTAAAAGAAAATATTTTATTTGAATTTTAAATGTTTTTGTTAATTATTAAAAATGGCAACGGAAGCATAATAAAGCCGTTTCTCTTAGCCGAATTATTGTATTGAATTACACGAAAACGGTTCCGTTGTCTGATAGAGTAAAGGAGTGGATATTGGTATTTTTTTAGAGTAAGCGATTATTTTTTTTAGCAGGGATTCCACGTACATAAATATAAAATAAACACAAGAATAAGTTAACATATTTAACTTTCTAAATATCGTTCTACACGTTTAATATGTAATGCTGTCAAACATTTTAACATTTTTGATATACTCGTATATACGATTCGTCGGTACACGGAATCAACATTACAGAACCAAACTTAACCTACAACTCGCTAATCTCTTCTAATTAACGTAAAATATACAAATTATATACAACCAAATAATATGCTAAAGTATAACCGTTCGTAAAAACAAAAATGAAAAATTTTGGCTGTGAAATACCGAAAAAGTACAAACGACCAAGTTATAGTGTCTTAACTTTACCGTTGTTAGATAACTTTTGTTATATTTTCAAAACTTTTGATAAAGTTTGGGTAGCTTTATTATTGTTTTTCATCATATCTCTGACTTTCGTAATAAAATGGTATCACCTCTGCCTTGCATCCGAAAAGTTCTGAGTTGTAAGTTTCGGTCAAGCTAGTGACTTTTCACGCGCTATAAAAAAGGGATTTTCCACCCTTAACAACAACTGTAGTCGGGCTAATTTTTACTTCCTTGTACGAAGTAACGGAAGTATTGCGATCGTGAAAAGTTTCGGTTTTCAGATTTCAACGGAAATATCCATTTTGACCAGTTTCGGCATGACGTCTGTACGTACGTATGTATCTCGCATAACTCAAAAACTATAAGCCGTAAAAGGTTAAAATTTTGAATTTAGGACTGTTGTAACATCTAGTTGTAAACCTTCCCTTTTGATTGCAATTGACTAGACCAAAAGCGTCCAAAAAAGCCCAAAATCCAAAACAAAATAGATTTTGGACTTTTTCTTAGCTGAAGTAATAAGCCCTAATTGAAAACTTTTCATATATCTATAACATATATCTATATATTTTCTATATATATATAACTTTTCGATATATCGTAAGGGAAACTTATTTTCATTGTTATGAGTTATGAGTTATAGCCAAATAAAATTTTAATTAATGAAATATATGGATCTTACAAGAGGAAGGCACATCGGTTCGAATCCGACTTCATTCCCTTTTTTAACTTTTTTTTTTAATTTAAATATATTAATTTATTAATAATTATTATCCTGTGATTGCAAAAAAATTACAATAGATTAATTCAATAACAGAAAAAAAAATTTGAAAAAAAATTCTTTATTAAAGAAATTAGAGAATCGTATCTCACTTTCAAATGAAGTAACTTTAAATGAAGTGCAGTAAAAAATCTGTATATGTAATCTAATAGGCGTACAAGGAAGTCGTGTGGTGTCCACATCAGATTTCTAGTTACTTAGATGAATAAATAAATAAATCTTCAGTTATTTCAACTAAAAATGTATTAACTCGATCTATTTTTCTCCATTAGGATATGTTTTATTTTAATAATTGAGGAATAAAACATTAGAGAAAACTCATTAACAAGAAGTTTTATACCGATCATTTTAAACATTTTACATAGTATTCAAGTTAGCGAGCGAAGCGAGCTTAGGTTAAGTTCAAGTAAAGCGATAACGGATTAGGAAAATGTACCTGAGAGAAGTGTGTATATGAGTGTGTTGAATGAAAAACGAAAAAAGGTAGGTGGCCCAGAAACGACGGTAGAAATAGACCGAGTTCTCATTTTCAAAAAGAAAGTACAATAGAGGCAGAATTCTTCCAAATCAGTGGCTATTTGGAGGTATTTGCCAAGAAATTAACTATAATTTAACCATTTATTGTTAATATATAATGCAATAATTGGTGAATTTATTATTTAAATAATCAAAACATTACTGTTAATTAGTCAAGGTTAGCGAGCAAAGCAAGCGGAGGTTAAGTTAGGTTAGATTATATTTATAATTAATTATAAGAAATAATGCTTGTATTTTTAATGTGTAAAATACGTTAAAATGGAGTGTTTAAAGTGACCGGTATAAAACAACATGCTGGTGTGTTTTCTCTAATGTTTTTTTTTTTTTTTTTTTAATTGAATTTTTACGGACATCGACTGCTAAGGTCATTAGCCCTCGTCACATTCTTTAAAATAAATTATTATCTCCATCAGGATCGTCATATGTAAGGGTGTCAAGGGCCCTTACATTTTATTTAAAAACACAAACTTCACAATAAACATTAAAACATAAAAGACAAGGACAATCACAAACACTTACGGGGTGTAAAGGGCCCCGATATTAAAATTTGAGATAGGTTCTCAAAAGACCATGAAATTAAAATTAAAATTAAACTTATCAATACCATATCTTTCTTTCTTTCTTCTACGAAGTCTCATTTATAGTTTGTTTAAGCACCCTCGGGGCGACCAGAACCGCCGTTGAGCAGTATATCAGTCGTGCCAGGGTGCCGTGGCAGTTGAATCCTTCTTATATCAGGCCATAGGCATGCACGGCGTACACTTATAGCCTCGCGCCCTCAATCCACCCTTGAGGGTCCCCCATGCCATCATCGGACACACCCCGACTCACTGCTCTTGAATGCAGGTGAGCCAAAATGGCCTAGGCAAGAGGGCTACCTCCCGTCACTATACGTGCCACGCTTCGAGACTCCCTTATATGCTTAGAGTATCTTTTAGCACAGCTTTAAACTTCCATTTTATAAACTTTTAAGAAGTCCACTGGCGTGTAAAAATGCAACTATATTTTCTTCATTTCCATTATCCAGACCCGCACTAATATTATTTGTAAGACGGAACCTCTTTCTGAGGTCCTCATATATGGTACACTCTTCTATTAGATGCTTGATTGTCAGTGTTTTATTACAAACACCGCACATTGGTCTCACTTCGCCGGTTAACATATATAAATTTGTTAATCGCGTGTGACCGATTCTAAGTCTGGTCACCGCTACTTGTTCTCGGCGAGTCAACTTAAAGTCGCTTTTCCATTTATAAGGAGAAGTTTTAACCGAGTTTAATTTTGTATTTAAACTCCTCCATTCAGCGTTCCACTTGTTTTTTACTATGTTTGTTAGACGGGTTTTAACATCTGCCACTTTTACAGGAAATGCGTCCAAATCATCGCAGACTGTTGCCTTTCTGGCAGCTTCGTCTGCGATTTCATTACCTGTAATACCAGCATGCCCTGGAGTCCATACAAATACGCATCGCTCTCCTCGTTGTTTTAGTATGTATAAAATGGACAGGATGTTTGCAATTAAGACATCCTTAATGTTCTTGTTCCGAATTCCGACGAGTGCACTTAATGAATCGGAACATATTAGCACTCTCTCTTCGCAATAGTGTTCAGTGTTCTCTAATGTTTTATTCATCAGTATATTAGATCAGTTTTATGCGAATACATAAATTACGTAATTATAAATAAAATAAATATACATAAATTATGCGAATACATAAATTACGTATTACGTAATTATTATGTGAAAAACTGCGAAAAAGTGGGGGGCGTAAAATGAAAAATTACTGACTTTGATTTTCTGTATTTTTTTAACCAAATCAAGTACATACGATAAACTTAATATTTATAATTTAGTATTATATACAAAGATCTCCGCTAAGCGGACGACTGAGGTAGTGAGAGACAATAGTCGAAAAGCTCTTCCGTTCTCAGCACGGCAGTCTTATGGGACGGCTAACAGTTAGATATAGAGAATTGCCACGAAGCAGTTTTTTACACCGGAAGTAGTAGGCTTTAAAATTTAATCAGATGATTCGTTAAGCCTTTATATTTCAATTATTGATAAAATTATCGGTAAGATTTTTGAAGCGAAGCTTCTTAACGCAGGCTTCGGGATGGGAAGTCAACTGAGAGAAAAAACAAGCGTCACGCTCTAGCTATTGTCTCACTATGCTTACCGCGTGCGATGCGGTACAGCTGACCATATAGTATAAAAAACACGTGCTCAAACTTATAATAACGATTAAACTTCAATGTTCGTTTAAATTTTTCTATGTTTTATGTAAATAAATATTTTTTTATAATATAAGTATTTCATTGTTAATTCATATTTCTTATTAATAGAAAATTGTATAATTTGTGTATATGTTATTTTAAACCGTTAATTATTCGTATAATATTGCGTAAGAAGTTTCACTTCCGTAGTGTGTCAACGCACGGATGCACTTTTTACTATTTGTGTTGCTAAAATTGTTACAGCTATGTTCACCACTATTTTGTCAACCGCTATTTTTTTCACTACAATTGCATTACCAGTACATAAAGAGATGAAATAGAAATTTATATAAAGTTAAAACAAGATTTTGCTTTGCTGTATATTTTTAAACAAATATTTTACCATTTCTTTTTTTAATTTTACGCCAGTCGAACTCTAAAATAACAAAATCTTATTAAGAAAACTACGTATAGTATATTCCAGAACTAATATAATGTAGAATGTTTATTACGTATTAGTATGTAGTAGATACGGGAAGATATATTAATCACCTGTTCTCTTTCATGTAAATAGTCGACAATGTTTCCAAACATGATAGTGTTTTCTAGCATTTTTTTATCCTCTTCCTTTTTCTATTAATCATAAGTATATGATAATTTCAAAATATAAAGTTTAATACTCGTAAAAAAGTATGAAAGTATACAATTCGGATTGAATAATTATAACGCAGCTAAAATTTTCACCACATTTATATTACTAACAAAAATGATTTCACGTAATTTATACTACTATATTAAAAGTAAACATCAGAAAAAGTACATTTACCTTGAGGATCGGTTGTAATCTGTTATCTAATGTTACGTAATCAAGGACAGTAGTAATTCTTAAATTCTGATCGGTCTATAATTTTATCAATTTTTGTCATTTTTAATTTTTGTTTAGTTTTAATAATCAAAAGAAATTTTTTTTATGTCTGAATTAATTAATCGATGTTGTAATATGTGCGTATGCTGGGGAATAACTTTACCGTTTTATGAATATCTTTCTGTACCGTAAATTTTCGTATAAAAAACTTTTTAATTAACATTTTTGTATCGACATTAAAAATAACGGAGAGTATTGTAACATTTAATTAACATTTAAATCCGATGGAATAGTTCATGTTATAATTATATCGTACTTTGTCCTTTAAATTCTTCTAGGTTAGTCAGTTTATTTTCATAAATATTCCTCTCTCGTTTAAATAGACTGAAATATAATTAAAATAGAATGAGATTATAAAAATTTTACTTAGAAAGGTGATTATGTATTTATTAATTTTATTTACCGAAAATACATATTATTTTTTACGTTTCATTTTATCAATTTCATAAGTAAAATGATTACAAATAAAAATATTTGAGTACGTATGGCAAAATCAGAAATTTACTCTCTTGACGTCAATTACTCATCCGTTGTAATGTATGCGTCCAAAGTTATCACGATCGATAATATTTCTCTAAAATCTTGCTGTTTGTCAATATTTTATCAGTGTTTATCATCATCTATGGATTTTTTCCTAAAATTTATATATTTTTTTTGTATGAAATTTAAAGGCTTACTCATTGTTTGATTGCATATTCTTTTACTGTGGACTGATTAATTTTAAATTACACGTAAAAATAAAATATACTCGTATATATCTTAGCTATTGTTTTTTTGTTTTTTTTTGTATCATTATACCACAAAAATAACGATTTCAAGAAAATTTTTTTCAGTGGGGAATGAATAACCGAAAATATCTTCTACTGAACGGGTCATGACACAACGACGTACGTTTTCTATGTATTTCTTTGCCTAAAAACAACACTCCCAAAGATTAAGATGCCTATAAGATTACGTTAAAGTATTTAGTATTTAACCCGCCGGGTCAGTCTGATGATGAAATTCGTCAACACAAAGTCATCTGATTTTCGAATTCGACATTCCTAAGATTCGAGTTCTTGTAAAGGCGGTCGCTTTTATATGGATTTGAACGCTAGACAGTGGATACCGATGTTCTTGGGAAGTCGGGTTTCAATTAACCACACGTTTCAGAAGTGGTCGATCTGAATCTGTTCCAAAATACATGTTTACACTTACACTGCAGCTACGTTAGGCCTGGCAGGCCGGTAGCGGCAATTGCATTTTCCTATACGCACACACCGAGACCCGGCAGTAGATGAAAAACCGGTTGGAGAAAACAAAGCAAACTTGGTACATTGCGAATTAGGATCGAATTAAATTTAAATAAATATTTATAACATTGTTGTATTTCGATAATTTTCTAAAGTATTAGCTTATTATTTTTAAAACGCCCTTAACGATAACCGTGATAAATTTGTCAAGAGATATCTTTTGATTTCTGATTCCTGCCGATTAGTTGACGCTTTGTCAACAGTTTAGAAGTTAAAACGTGTCATGTAAACAAGATTAATAATTTCTCAAAACTTTATCGGCTCTATATATATTAACAGCTTCTGCTCTTTTTAGGTAGATTTCATAAGAAATCTACCCATTGTTACGGGTACCATGATTTGACTTCCGGAAAATGTCGACATATCTTCGCTTTTCAGATCCCACAGACCCCAAACCACCGTCAGCTCAAAGGTTTATATATAAATATATATACACGAGGTGTGTGAGAAAAGTAATGGACTGACTTTTTACTTACCAAAATTTTTATTTTTTTCAAACAACAATATTAACCCCTTCAAAGTAGTACCTTGGGCAGCTATACACCGGATGAGTCGTTTTTCCCACTCCTGGTAGCAGCACTGGAAAGCTTCAACCGGTAGGGCTTTTAACTGGTCGGTCACAATCTTGTGAATGTTCTCCAGAGTTCCAAAATGACGTCCTTTTAAGACACGTTTCAATTTCTGGAAAAGGAAAAAGTCAAAAGGACTCAAATCGGATGAATAGGGGGTTTGAGGAACCGTAGGAATGCGTTCTGAAGTCAAAGATACCTTGATGGAAATGGCCGTGTGACACGAGGCATTGCCATGATGAAGTATCCACTTGTCTGTGATGTCTGGTCTCACGCGAATCACTCTTTTCCTGAGCCTTTCAAGGACACCTTTGTAAAACACTTTGTTGACAGTTTGTCCTGGAGGAAGAAATTCTTTACGCACGATACCCCTACTGTCAAAAAAGCAAATCGGCACGGTTTTTATCTTTGATTTGCTCAATCGACATTTTATCGGTCGAGGAGATGACGGTGTGTGCCACTCTTCGCTTTGCCGTTTTGTTTCAGGATCTTTCTCAAATATCCAGGATTCATCACCTGTGATCGCCTTTTTTAATTCAATTTTCATCGGACATCTCAATATTTAGTGAAAATAAATATTAACCGTACTACACATAATTAATCAATAAACCCATTACAATAATACAACAATCACAAACGGATAATATCATACTAATAGTCATTTTAATGAAATTTAGAACACATTCCTACTAATTTTAACTTAATTAAGTTACTTATATTTATGTGTGTGCATTTATTACAGAATAATGCCGCGTCAGGACAACGTCTGTCGGGTCCGCTAGTATTTATATATATATATTTCACTTCCTTATGAGCACAATAACTGTCGTAATTTTGCGTCAATCAAATTGTTCCTTAAAAATAGCTCGTCAGAAAATATAGGTAGAGTTCGTTAACAGCCGAAATCGGACCATGGAGGTGGAAATGGGAGAGCTTTTTCGAAAAAACAAAATATCGCTCGCTATAACTTTCTTATTAAGTAAAACATCTAATTCGTTTAAAGTTTCTACTATTCTTTGGATAAGGACCGGTTTGGATCGGTTATCGTTCTGCTTGATAACACTGGATTAACAGATTTTATGAAACTTTGTAAGTTTGAATATATCCCGTTGATGACATTTAATAGAGGTAACAATCAAGGAAGTGAACAAAGAGATAGTCACCGTTGTTCCCATATCTCATAATTATTCAAAGAGCAAAACAATGTTTTTTTAAATAATTCTTTACTCCTATACTTATAAATTTCAATTTTGCAGCTAATTCTCCTCCTAAGTTGTAGTCAGAGCGAAGCAATCGGTAACCGGAGAGATTTGTATTTATTATATTTCATAAAATAAATTAAAATTCCATTATGGTATGAAAAATTTTAATATATATTAATTAATATAGATAATTAACTATCGATTATGTAAGAGGCAAGTCTTGAAAAATTGTCGAATAAAGCGTATATTTAAAATGTCCATAACTTTAATGAACACACGCTATTTGGAAACTACAATCGTCGTATATTACTACCTCATTATTTAATATTAATTTAATGAGCAAGTGCGTTTTCATCCTATAGAATGCGAGCGGCCCCCATTCTACAGAGGTGAAAAAGATTTCTCTACCGTGTTTAAGCAAATGGACCATGAGGTAAACGTAATGAACTATTTCGTATAGCGTTTAGATACGGAGTGAATGTGATAAAAGAGTTCAGTTGAATTAGTAACGATAAATTACTTCCTTACCTATTTAGAAAAAGCGGGAAACGATACAATTTTCTGTTAAATCTTTAATATATCATGAACAGTTAAACGGTTCTGATAAATTAAATAATAAAATAAAATTCAATCTCTTTTGTAAATTTAATTTAAGGAAATCTGTCTTAACAATATTATATACAATATTTAAATAAACTTACTCTTAAAACTTTCCACAAAGTTCATTAAATATAATAGTAAGATAATTTTTATGATCTACGTAACGGTCCAACGGTAACAGAATATTTAAAAAACTATTCATCTTTTCAAACATACTTTTTTACTTCCATGTACGAAGTAAAGAAAGTATTGTGATCGCGAAAAATTTTGGTTTTCAGATTTTAACGGAAACATCCATTTTGACCATATCTGAATCCATATTGACTAGTTTCGGCGTGACGTCTGTACGTACGTATGTACGTACAGACGTACTGGATACGTACGTATGTACGTATCCATAACTCAAAAATGATAAGCCGTAGAATGTTGAAATTTTGGATTTAGGGCTATTGTAACATCTAGTTGTGCACCACCTCCTTTGATTTCAGTCGACTAAAGCAGAAATGTTGAAAAAAGCTCAAAATAAAAAAAAATTGGATTAGGACTTTTTCTTAACTGCTGAAATAAGCCCTCATCGACATAAGCCGTTCACGACATACTATACAGTATTTAATTCGGGCGGGTGTGGCGGTAACAGTCGGAATTTAACTAAACTAATGTAATATCACAACTTACGTGGAACAAATTCCGCTTGTACGATCGACAACTGGTGTAGCCGCGAGGCTTAACGCGCCAGGTACCAAATCGATCGGGCGTTCGAATTAGAGACCCAGCGAAGTTACTTTTTTACACTAAATATTATTCATCCATTTAATTCTACCGCTCACCCGTGATGTCACAACATAGCAGCAGTTTAGAGCATTTTTTGGGTAGGGGTACGACTTTATAAAAAATGTTTTTTTGTAAATATCGTTATTGTTTAATCAGTAACAAATATGCTTAAGAAAATTATGACCTTAACTAGGCGTAATCTCGAGATACTGAGGGTGGTGACCTTGCTCTACAGCCCCCTTGACCTTTTGAGTTGAAAATTTAATGGCATCAATGCCCTATACATAGAAATAGTATGAACATGTTTGGTAAAAATAGAACCAGTAGTTCTGGAGATATAAAGTGATTTAGAGGCCGACACCGAACACACATACATTAATATCCGGAAAATTTCCATCCGGTTTTTTTGTTTGCCCTGTCCAGTTTGTCAGCAACGGTTTATTTGGCAGTAGTGTATTTTAATTTGTTAAAATTTATCTGTTGTTTTTTACTTCCTTGTACGAAATATTGTAATCGCGAAAAACTTCGGTTTTCAGATTTCAACGAAAATATCCATTTTGACAATCCGTGAATCCATTTTCACTAGTTTCGGCGTGACGTCTGTGCGTACGTCTCTATCTCGCATAATTCAAAAACGATTAGCCGTAGGATTTTGAAATTTTGGATTTAGGACTGCTGTAACATTTAATTGTGCCATCTTCCCGTTTGATTGCAATGTACTGGACGAAAAGTACCCAAAAAAGCCCGTAATACCAAACAATTTTGATCTTGTACTTTTTCTTAACTGCAGTAATAAGCCCTCATTGAGAGATTTTCAGTGGTTTATCATAAGCGGTACTTATGTTCACTGGATCCAGAGTTATAGCCAAATAAACCTTTAATTAATGAAATATTTTATCTTACAAGGAGAAGGCACATCGGTTCGAATTCGACTCATCTCTTTTTTTTAATTTAAATATATTGATTTATTAATAGTTATTAACCTCTCTGATTGTAAAAGAATGTTTACAATAAATAATAATTCAATAATAATAATTTTAAAAAAATATATGAAAAAATATAAGAAGTAGTAATTAACGAAATAAAATTTTATGTACTGTTTATTTAAAAAAAAGTACGTATATATAATTTAATAGGCATACAAGGAAGTCATGTGATGTCCACATCAGATTTTCCTATGAATTGGTATTGGTTAAAATGAAATAATGAAGGAAATATATTAAAATAAGTAAGTTTACAATACAGAAGAATTAAAGTACGGTAAATATATTACAGTACAAAAAAGTGAATAAATGTATCGAATCAGAACGGTTGGTTCAGAAACACCGAAATTGGGTGAAGACAATGAGAAAAAAGTCTGTGGATTGTTTCTGACACACAACTTAATTAAAAATATTTATCATTATATTTAAATATATTATTTTTTCATTTATTTAATTCAATGATTCTAACTAAAGCGTGCGCGCATACCGTATTTAATTCGCGCGAGTGTGGCGGTACTAACTAAAATATGTAATTTCACAAGTTACATAGAACGAATTTCGCTTGTATGATCGACCTCTGGTGTAGCCGCGAGGCTTAACGCACCAGGTACTGAGTCGACCGGGCGATCTAGTTCGAGACCCCGGCCAGACCGAAATACTTTTTTACACTAGATATTACTCATTCATTTAATTCTACCGCTCATCTGTGACGTCACAACATAGCAGTAGCTTACAAAATGTTTTTGGGTGGGGATGCGATTTTACAATCGTTTTGGTACTTACGTATTAACGCCACCGCAGCTACAGCTTAATTTAAAAACAAAGTAGTCAATCGGATTTCGGTGGAAAATGGGCCGATATAGAGTTTAACATAGATTCAAAACAGTCTATTCATTTTAATAAATGGTTATATTTATTTATTTTATAAATACAATTTAACGAATGATCAAAACAGGAGTGTTTTGATCATTTAAATAATAAATAATTGCAATAATTACTGAATTAATTAAATAAATACTCAAAAAATTACGGTGTTAATTAGTCAAGGTTAGCGAGCGTAGGTTTTGGTTAAATTATATTTATAATATAAATAACCATTTATTAAAATTAATAAAGAGACTGTTCATTTTCCACCGAAATCCGATCGACTACTTTGTTTTTAAATAAAGCTGTAGCTGCAGTGGCGTTAATACGTAAGTACCCTTTTTTTGAAAATATTGTTATTTTTTACTCGTTAAAAATATGTTTAAGAAAACTATGACTTTAATTAGCCGAAATTTTGAGATACTGAGAGTGACCTTGCTCTACAGCCTCACCTCCTTGACCTTTTAAGTTGAAAATTTAATGGCAGCAATGCCCCATATATATATTAGTAGTCTGACCAAGTTTGGTCAAAATCTGTTCAGTAGTTCTGGAGATATAAAGTGATTTGGGGGCCAACATCGAACGCATACACGTACGTACGAATATTAACATCCGGAAATTTCCATCCGGTTTTTTGGGTTCTCAGGTGTTAAAAGGTCAAGATCCGGTAAAAACTGTGTATGCCAAAACTGAACCGATTACAATACTTTCCTTCGTAGAGCTATAGCTCTGGAATAGCGCTACATATAGGGGAAAGTAAAAATGGGAAAAACTAGGAGGTTATTTGTTTAGATTTTTTTTTGTATTTATTTGCCTTATAATCGAATTAGATTAAAATTTAATCACAATAGGGCGTTCATTTCTTTAGTTTATCGATGAAAAACTTAGTAATCGAAATAAAATTCCATAATAGAAAGTTCTTTAAATCACGTATATCGGCGTATAAAGGGCTTTCAACTATTACATGATCTTTTCAAACGATAATAAAACATATATTATTTAATAAAAATTATTGTCGTACGTAAAATACAAAATTATAGGATTAAATTTGGTGGAACACGATAGTCGATAAATGCCCGCTTAGATGTTTGTTACAAATGTTAATCCATTGAAGAAGATTTTTGTGCAAGTTTTCAAATAATTGCGACGTTATTTTTCGAATAACAGTTTTATTATCTTTTGTTTAAGCGCTTGAACTATTTGTAGATTATCGGCGTAGACTTAATACGAAGTGTTAAATCTGTCTTCCTTTCGTGTGATAAACAGTTGTGGGAATTTCTCGGGCAATAATGAAATCTTTTGGCGACTATATCGTCTTCCTTCCTTCTTGAAATAAACATCGTCCAAGTTCATTTCGTACGATGTATACCACAAGAAATAAGATAGTATCGTGAACTAACGCTGCGCACATTCATAATTCCCAAAAAAGTACGGTCCTAACCGACCGCTAGCCGAAAGACCGTATCGGTCACTCGTGAATAAAGACGTTGCTTGACAATTATTCTAGGATTTTCGAAACCCGATCCAATAGTTGTGTTAATTCACGAACGTACCCGGTGGGAAATAGACCTCGTCACTACGCACAGTTTTGTTTTAAAAAATACGGGTTACCTGCCTTCATTTCCAATAGCCAATCGACGAACGTAAGACGTTGAGAACGGTATTGTGGCAGCATTTGTTACGTCAGCTGCATTTTTTAAGCGTACAGTTCAAGATCTTTAGTCTTTAAAACGGGCAGCTGTTAGCGTCTTATAATTGACAAACCTGGGCTTTCAACGATACTTATAGCAACGGCAGTAATGTTTCCAACTGAAATGAGACTTCGTTGAACGGACTATCTTCACATCAGTATCTCCGTTATTTTTTAAAATTTAGTATATATTTTTGAAGTTGTACGAAATTTCTTCATTACGACTGAAAACACCGTATATTTTACCGACTGTATTTACGGAATTTTCAGATATTTTTAGTGAATTTTCATATTTTTGGCCTTCTTGAAGAGTATATCGTTCCGTTTTCACTTCGTATTGTTTTAAATTTTTTTCTTTGTGTTTATTTAACGACTGTTAATAAATAGCATAAGAGTATATCTCTGTAATTATTGAAAAATACTGCTGGATGACTAAAAAAATACACTTTTTTAAAACTTGACGTTTTCTTTTTTATATTATTTTTACTTATGTTTTTCGGAGAATTTTATTGTCATCTTCGCCAGAATGTCGAGTATTTTAATTTAAATAATATATTATTTGTTTTTAGTACGATCGACCTTATTCAAAAATATAAACTAACAGGTAAGAAAATTAAATTTCCGGAAACAATAACAACAATGACCGCTGTAAAAAGTGAGTTTTTTAATAATTTACTTCATATTACAAAAAAGTTACAGAGATAATATATGAATAACTTCAGTTCAGTTTTTAAGCTTCATACTCATCGACAAAGATGTAACACGACAAGTAGAGTGTACAGAACATAACTCGTAATTTTTCTAGGTTGATGGGCCGGGATAAAATGTAACTGAGCAGGGGAGAAGAATTTTTCTCGATGCTATTATTGTTCGTTTTTATTTAACGACCAATCATACGGAGTACCTATATACATAGAGTATTATAGTACGTATTTGTGTGTGTGTGTGTGTGTGTGTGTGTGTGTGTGTTTTGTACTGTTCATATTTTATACTATTTTATACGGCGTCCAAGATTTGTTTTGCCTTACATTAAGCTATAACGAATAGCCTCTTAGTCGTTTCTTATAACTTTATATATGTCAGAGAGATCGTAAAATCTGTAAGTGATGTAAACACCGATCTAATCAGATTTTTCATACTCTAATACTACATTAAGATTGTTGTCTATAAAAAAAAGCGCGATGCGTTTACTCATATTCTAGACATTATTTTTTCTACCTCTTTATTTTATCAGTACTTAATATTTTGGAAATCTTATAATTCTCAAAGAAATTAATAATTTCTTTAATATCCTTCATCGCCTCTATAACAAAAGTCTAGTGTAAGTCGCAAAAGAAAGGTCTACCTTTGATAAGTTAGATAAAAAAAGAAAATGTGGTTTTACAATGTATAAATCTTATTATTTTCTGATTTATTGTTGTTAGTTGCAATTTATTTGAAGAAAACCTATACGAATAACAAAATTTTTTTTCATTTTTTTCAGCTACATAAGTGTATTGTATACGTATACGTATACTACAAACGGAAAGTATACTTATTGGATCAAATGTTACACCCCCCTCGACCAAATAAACATAATTCACTGAAATTCTGTAAGGTTATCTGTTATAATATTGAACAATAAAAGTTTTAAGGAAAGAAGCTATGAACCTGAAGAAAGCACTTATATTCTTCTGATCTGTTTTACTCTTAATAATTCAATGTAAAATCTTAGAAAATATAAATTGACAATATAAAACTTGACAACAGGTTCAAGGGCATAATGTCAGTAGTAGACACATATTGGGTAATTCAACCCTTCTTTTTAGTTTCTTCTACTGATGATAACCGGAAAAAGAAACTAAAAATTTGCAGAAACCTTTATGACGACGTAATACCTTTGCTTACATTACAAATATTATAAATTAGATGTTCTTTAGATCTAAGATTAAAAATATGACTGATGAGAAACAGTTTGCGTGTTAATTGAACGTAGTTCTTTTTACCGTGATATATGTACTGCTTGCTATATGTACACTTAACTGTTCCTGTCGCCTGGCCATATCTGAAACATCATTTTCTAAATTAAATCTGATCAAAAACTACCTTAGAAGTTCTACGCCTCAAGAACACCTAAGTAGTTTGGCTACGTGTCAATAAAAAATGATAAGGCACGACAGATTAACGTTGGTAAAATCCTCGATATCTTTTCCGATATGAAATTAAGAAAGAAAATCTTCAAATCTCATGTTGAATCTCTGTTTTTACTGTCGAATAAATAATTTATTTTCCTGATCTTAACAAAATTTGAATTTTAAGCTTTTTTTAAATTTTAATCTCTCTTTTTATTACTTTAAATTGTCCTTTTAAAATTAGTTTACGTTTAGTACAAGATGTCACTAGTAACATTATTAAACAAAATTTAAGTTATTTTAATTTTATAAAAAGTTCAATTAATTAATCCTTTGGAAGGTTAAGTTATTTTTATTTTGAAAATCCTATTATTAGCTAGGCTCTAGAGGTTCGGTAAGACCTTAAGTTCTGAAAAACACCTGTTCTTATCCTGTCGATGTTATTGTAACGATAAGTGAGCGCCTAACTTTTTAATAAAAAAAAAAATGCTAAATCAAACAATTAACATTCAATTATTTGAACCGTTGTTCTTCAAACTTGTAAAACCAAATATTATAAACGCATAATCGTTTACGTATAATACAGCGCTTATATAAATTACATTTAAAACTTCTGAATTCACGTTGGGCTATCGTAGTTAGGGGTCCCGTTTGGACCTTCTGCACCGGGGCCTTCGAGGACCTAGCTACGCCATTGGATTCCCCCTGGTAACTCGAAAAGGAATCGATGACAGTCTTCCAGTCCGCCTGCTCCTCTCCTCCGTTGCCTTGTTTCTAATTACGGCTGACACCGCAGTCGTCACTCTCGTCCAAGCATCTCTTACACTTATTACATTGTCCACGTTTACTGCGTCCTGGCTCATCACGGCAGCCCTCAAGTCTCTCCACCTCGTGAATGAAAACACTACGTATTCTGCTCCCCACAATTGTAGCAGCATCTCGTGGTACTCCTACTTATACGGTATAGGTAATCTTTGAAGCACCCGTGCCCTGATAGAAACTAGGTGAGCTCGTGACCGGTATCACCGTGCTTCCGCTGCATTAATAAGTACTTGGGCTTATGAATGATTTCTCCCTGTCGCATCTATAAATTTTGCTTCTTAAACTTAAAATATTTAATAAATTTATATATTTGAACTGCCACTCTAAAATTATTTTGTAATAATTTTTTCTTTTAGTTATTTTTACTGTTTTATTTTTTTACTTTTTTTATATGTTAGAAGAGTGAATTTAAAAAAAAATTATTTTAAGTTGATCTGTCTTTGTGTGTCTCTATTTCTCTCTCTCTCTCTCTCTCTCTATATATATATATAGGTGATTTTAAATTCCACGGCAATCTCCCGGGATATGATTGCCAAAAATAACCCAACATAGGTCAGAAAACGGATAGTTTGTGAGTTTCGAATCGTGAAACATTTTGATCTGCTCTCTGCTCCCTCTGTGAAATTAAACCGTACTAAAATTCTGGGGTACAAATCGAGGGATAAATTTTGTACTTTCTTATATCTTTTGATCAAAGAAATTGAATAAAAGTAATCCAGACCTCTATCTCGCTTAAGTATTAACAAAAACGGGGTTTAACTTTAAAAGGTTTGGTCGGAAAATACACTTTTTTAGATTTACAATAAAATAACTTTGTTATTTTACCAATAAGCAAATAAAAATTTATAAATAACTTTGTAGCGAATTTAATTTTGAGAAAAATGATAAAAATAACATTAAAATTAAACACTAATTTAAGAAGTTCAGCTGTAATAAAACACACAAACCGGATCGGAAAAGCGATACGATTTTAAACAGAACAGTTTGCATACAAATGCTAAAAATTATAAATTTGAAAATATCCTTCTAAAACATATTAAAAATGTTTATTTTTTCATAGCTTGGCAATAACAGCTGATCAACAATTAAGTTTAGCGTCTATCATTTGAATATATGTCAAAAGCACAAATACATATTTGTATTTATGTTGTTCGGTCAGTCATTCGCAATGGATGGTACCACAAATTTGTTTTACTTTGCAAAGTTGATGGACGTGTTGTTAATTTGTGATAAACTAAATAAAAATGGATTGGCTGCTGTGCGTGAATACCTGGAAAATTATACAGATCGAATTACGAGTATCGAATCGTAAAACGTTTGAGACTTTGCAGAGGCGAATTCGAGAAACAGATACGCTTAAACCGTAACGATTAGATGCCGGTTTTGAACATTTTGTCAGAAATGCAATGCTAAAGGAGCAATATTGAATTCGGTACAATTATCTCCCACGTCAAGCACCAGAAGGTTGTGACATCGCTTTCATGTTTCGCAATCAAGCGTGTGGCGAACGTACGGGAGTAACAATTATACCCGTTCCATACAACACATATAAAAGAGTTATTACTATATGATTTTGATAAACGGATGAAATTTTCTCGACGGTTAATTACAAAATGTGAACATCATCCCGACTTCCTTCCTAATATTCTAATTACTGATGAATCCTGTTTTACCGAAATGGCATTTAAAATTATCGAAAAAACACACACACACACACACACACACACACAGGCAGAAGAAAATCTCCATGAGATTCCTACAAATCATTTTCAGTGCACTTTTTCGTTTAATGTATGGTGTAGTCTTCTTTGTGATAATCTAACAGGCTTTTTTTTCTTACCACCGAGGCTCAACGGAGAGCGGTGCTTGCATGTTTTGCAAACAAATCTAATGGAACTCTTAGAATATATTTCGCTTACAGATAGAATGCAGATGTGGTTTTTCAGTAGTGGCGCACCTGTTCACAACTGTTGTGATGCGATGAATCATTTAAATAATACATTTAGTAAATAATATATCGAACGAATGGACCGGTTAAACGGCTACCTCGATCTCCCGAACTCACGTCACAGGACTTTTCCTTTGGGGGTTGGATGAAGACATTAGTCTATTCCATTCGTATCGGCACACAAGATTTCAGATATCGTATAGTAGAAGTTGGAGATACTATAAGTAATAATAATGATGCTATTAGACGTGCCCGGTTAGGTGAAATGCATTGAACAAAATGGTAACCACATGAAACACCTGCTTTGAAGAAATTTTTGCAGCTTCTTTATGTCACCATTTTTATATATTTAATAATTTCTAGAAAAAACCAAGAAGTTTGTAACTTTATTTGTTTAAATCTATTTTTATTCATTTTTTTTCTGTTACTGGTAAGTTTGTTTTCGTTTTTTTTCCCTGCCTCCCGGACCTGACCCCCAATTAAGCATTAACACGCGGTTCCGGGAGGTGCCTTTGCCTCTAGCCGCCAGAGGAGGGAAACGCCAGGCCCGACTACGCCGTTCCCGGTCACCGACACCCAGCAACCAGGACTCGGTCCTTTGTGCTTCACCTCTAACGGGGACGCCCCCGAAGAAACGACCCCGACGAGACTCGGTCTTCTAGCTCAGGAGCTTGAGAGTCCCTCCCGCACTTCATCGCCACCTCCCACCCGTGCAAGCACGGGCGAACAGCAGCTCTATACGGAGCTATCCCTCACCTCCTCGCTATCAGATATTTCATTTGCAGTATTCCTTACACAAAACTCGTCACTGTGTCGAAGTCCACCGAACTGCGTAACATCGTTCCAACGATGGTCCCCACCTCGAAATGTCCAGTTTACATTTGTTTTCGTTTACATTACGTTGTTTAAACGTTGATGAAAATTGTTCTGGTTAAAATCGTATCGCTTTTGCGGTCCAGTTTGTGTGTTTTGTTTCTAATTAAAGTTGAACTTCTCAAATCTGTGTTTAGTTTTAATAGAAGTTATTTACATCGATCTTCTGAGAATTAAATTCTCTACAAAGTTATCTAGAAATTTTTATTTGTTTATCGATAAATTAACAAAGTTATTTTATTCCAAATCTAAAAAAGTGCATTTTCGAAAAACGTTTCATGTTTTACCCCGTTTTTCTTAAACCCTAAGTAAGTTAGAGGTCTCGGGCCACTTTTAATCATCTCTTACATCTAAAATCATAAGAAAGCACCAAATTTATGTACCCGAAGAGTTTTAGTACGGTTTAATTTAACAGAGTTTAACATTTAATACGGTTTAACAATTTGACGGTAGCCGGTAAACTAAGCGTTTCCATACATATGCCGATACAAAGTTTTTTTCTTAATTTCGATTTGGGGATTATCCCTTGTATCCGTAAAATGGCTTTTATAAACAGTATACCGTTTATTTATAGCTTAGACTTAGCCTGTTTGATCGTAACCCACCGGGTTGGTCTAGAGGTGAACTCGTCATCGCAAATCAACTGTTTTCGAAATCGAGAGTTCTAAGGTTCAAATCCTAGTAAAAGCAGTTACTTTCATAAGGATTTCAGTACTAGATCGTGAATAACGGTATTCTTTGACGGTTGGGTTTCGATTAACCACACATTTCAGGAACGGTGGACCTGAGGCTGTACAAGACTACTCTTGGTTTACGTTCATACATATCATCCTTTGAAGTAATACCTTACTGTGTTTCCGGAGGCTAAACGGAAAAAAGAGAGCCTATTTGATCATAATATTACTTTATGCAAATGTATATTAAAATAATGCCTAACGTAAATAAATTAAGTTTGAATCCAAGAAGTATTGTATAGTATAAAAATAAATAAATAGATTGTTCAGCGATAAAAGTAATTTACCAATAAGCCAACCTATGAATTCAATTAAAAAATCAAAATATTGCTGATTAATCTATTAGAAAAAGCAAATAAGGAAAATTGAATTCTACGGATTCGTTTATCTATTTATTTCTTGTTTTAATTAAAAAAAAAAAAAAACAATCGTTTGTTTATATTTAATAATGAAGCGGAATTATATTTTTAACATAAACCCGTAATTAATTGAAATTTTTTTCTTGATTAAACATTGTTTTAAATTGGTGAAATATTCTGCTTTACAAAAGAAGAAAATTAAGCTAAAAGAAACAAAAAAATACGAAGCAAACTCGCTCGTTATCGATTTGTACTTTTATATAGCTTAAACATGTAGATTAATATAGATGATGTATAACAGATTAATGAGATTTATATGAAATAAGAATAAAAAGAGAAAAATTTGAATGGAGATGTTCTCAATTAAGGGTTGGTTTTTCGTATCGGTAAAAAGATTGGAAGATTTTATTATAAGGGTGATATTTATACAAGGATAGTATTATGTGATGATATCCTGGTATCCTTATTGGAATCTAGTAATAATAGCAATAGTAGAATGTATTTTTATTAGGATTTCCTTCCTCATAATAATAAAATTTCCGTAACAGTTGTTAGAACTTGCCCAGTATTCGATTCTGTTATCGTAGATTGATATCAGGCTATCGCTTGTTTCTTATAATTACATTTTGCACATGTTAAATCGAGGTACAAAAACGTGATTCGGAATTTTAATTTTTGTTTTTCTTCTCACACCAAACGGATATCGAATCGAATGAGCGAATATTCTTTTTAAAATGAAATAAAGTTATGTAGGCGTCCTCTTACGCTCTACTTTTATAGACTTTCTCTTGTATTTATGTGTTCGTTGTGTTCATATAAAAATGAATTATAAAAGCGGTATTTGTACTCTTCTCTCGAGGATTTCGGGTATATCTCTTAGAATATACGTAACGTAAAAATTTTATACTTTTTTTTGTTAACGTTTGAATAGAAATGCTTGCGGTGTTTAAAATATATAATATGAAGAGTAAACTTCACAGGTTCTGTCGTGGATTTTAAAATTATTTTCTTTAAAAATATCTCTAAGATCGTTTTAAAAAGTAATATTTTTAATCGTTATGAATTTTTTAAAATAATAATCTTTTAGAGTGACATTCCTTAAAATTATAAATTTATATAAAAACCTACTTATCTTGTCTCTGTCTCTCCTGTCTCTAAGTAAAAAAGTTTTTCCTCTCGTTTTTTGATATTATAATATAAATTTTTCACAGCAGAAGATTTGAAAAATATCTTTCTAACTAAACCAGAAATGTGAAAGCTGCTTTTTAAAAAAAATCAATTTCATAAAATAAGGTTTTCGAATACCGCGTATTCCCAACCCCGTAGGGAAAGACAGCTGCCTTGTGACCGGAGATAGTTACGATACTGATGGACCCGTACTATACTTTTCCATATAAATTAAACGAAAAATCTATTTTTCAAACGAAATCATTGTACTCCTCTACTAGCCGGCCCGTCTAACCAGAACACGGACCCTCGGGGCTGAAGTCAGCTTAGACGAATCCCGGAGTCAACTCAGAGACTCCTCGAGGCCTCCCGTGTTTAATATACAGTAAAAAATTCAGTCGAAGTAGTTGAAAAATTAAAAGATATAAGAATACCAGACGACTGCAGAGTTTTATCATTTGACATAGAAAATTTATATCCGTCCGTAAAATTAAAAGAAACAATAAAAATTTTAGAAAAGAAACTAAAGGAGGAAAAGATAAATAACAACTTGAAAATAGAAATTTGTTCATTTCTGTCAGAATTTTTCTTCATTATTATTTACTCTTTTAAATACAAACAGATTGTCTTCCACGTACCTAATACATTCTAAACATCCGTACTTTTTCATGATACCTGGTGTATTTTCTTCTTCCATATTCTGTAGAAATATTTCGCTTTGTATCGCTGATATTCGATTACCGCACGGGTAATCGAATGTATGAATGCACGAGTACGAGTATGAATGCACGATTCATACTCGTACTTTATTGTTAAATTTAAAACGGTTTTGTTGAAGAATTGTTTCTAAAGTTTTAATAATTTCTATTTTAAAGTTGTTATTTATCTTTTCCTCGTTTAGTTTCTTTTCTAAAATTTTTATAGTTTCTTTTAACTGTACGGACGGGTATAAATTTTCTATGTCAAACGATAAAACTCTGCAGTCTTCTGTTATATCTCTTAATTTTTCAGCTACTTTGATTGCATTTATTACTGTATATTGGTTTTTCAATATTCCCATGTCGTTTAATACGTTTGCTAAATTATACGTCGGCTCATTCGTTTAATTTATTATTGGTCTTTTCGGTAAATTCTGTTTGTGGATTTTAACCAGTGTTCTCGTAATTGGTATTCTGGATTCATGTTAATATATTTGTAATAATTTGTTTAATTAAATTTTTAGATTTTTTTTATAATTTCTTCAATTTTTTCTGATATAATTCGATTTTATCTTTCTTTTCTATTATGCATTGCGTTTTGTTTATAAAATTTTCAATTTCCTTTATGTAATTTTCTTTTTTAATGATAACTACTGCGTTTCCTTTTCTGATTTTGTAATCGGTAAATTATTTTCTTTTTATATTTTTTTTTCTGTATTTTTGTCTTTTTTTACACACATTTAATTTTAGTTGGTTTCTTTCTTAATCAGTTCTGCCCTAGATGTCTTGCATGCGTCTGTTCTATCGATATTTTGTTGTCTGTATGTGTAATGTTTTGTTCAAAGTTTTTTCAATGTTAAAATTTTTTATACTATATTTCAGTCCTTTATTTAACAGTTCATATTCATTTCATTTAAACTTATATTATCTATGTTAACAATCCTTCTTTGGTGGAATTTAATTTTTGTACTTTTTTAATTTATTTAATTTCTTTCATTACGGTCGGTTAGCGTATCCAATTTTTTCTTCGTTGGTATATATTTTTCTTCGGTTTCTTTCTTTATACTACTTTTTATTTCTTCTATTATATTATTTAGCGAGTCGACTAAAAAGTATCGGTCGAGTTGCAAATGTAAATGTATTTATTCTTTATTAAGTTTTTCCTTTTTTATATGTAAAGTTTTAGTTACCATTTTCACCCGATTTACTTCTGCCTTTTAATTGCTTTTTCGCCGCTTAATTACTATTATTACTTTTAATTTTAGCATAATTAGGTATTACTTGATTGAAAATACGTTGTTTATTACCGTATTTTCGCTATTGTCTTATATAACGTTTTTAATGCATATTCAAATTTCTTTACGACTTTCATCCGGTTAACCTCGTTAAAATTATTATTATTTAGATAATTACTACTATAATATTTTCTGCTAAGATCTACTATAGTTTTTATGTTTTACTATAGTATTTGATTTTTTTTTAATATTATAAATTTTCTCAAAATGTTTAAATATATTTACCAGTTAAATAATTTCTGTAAGAAAGCTAACCGATAAATGTTTTAAAAATGAATTTTACGATCGACTCCTATTTAATATACTACACGTTGACATAAACATATTTTATGTGGTATGCGGTTGTTCGCATAGAATATATACGTGCGTTGTTTTAATACATCTACTTTTACAAATTCAACACAAAAAGAGTGAGTGAAAAGTGAGAAACAAAAAGAAAACAGGGCGTAAGTGTGTGTGTGTGTGTGTGTGTGTGTGTGTGTGTGTGTGTGTGTATGTGTGTTAAGCACACACACACACATATATATGGACCTATATGTATATGGGTTGTGCAATATTTGCATTGTTTGAAATAAAAAAAGTGAACCGAAGAATAGTGTGAAGGGGTGAAAGTAAAAAAAGAAAAAAGGAAACCCTCTATCTATGGATACTACCTGTTGTTTTTTTTTTTTTTTTTGTACGGACATTGTACTATAGGATAAAATAATACAGCGTACAAAAAAAAGGAAAGTAATTGTTTATTATAGTGAATCCAGTTCTATTTTTTCTTCTTTTTTTCATACTTACTTTATACTTCAGCCGGATGCTAAATAACAAACATCAACTGTAATTAAAAGTTTAGAATACTTTTTACCACAAATTACATCTATAAACAAAATTAATTAATATCCTTAATAATAGTTAAGGCTCCTGGAATAGACGGAATACCTGTAGAATTACTGCGCAGTGCAGGTGAGGAAGCGATTGATAGATTATACAAACTGGTGTGTAATATTTATGAAAAAGGGGAATTTCCGTGAGACTTCCAAAAAAGTGTTATAGTAATGATACCAAAGAAAGCAGGGGCAGATAAATGTGAAGAATACAGAACAATTAGTTTAACTAGTCGTGCATCAAAAATCTTAACTAGAATTCTATACAGAAGAATTGAGAGGAGAGTGGAGGAAGTGTTAGGAGAAGACCGATTTGGTTTCAGGAAAAGTATAGGGACAAGGGAAGCAATTTTAGGCCTCAGATTAATAGTAGAAGGAAGATTAAAGAAAAACAAACCAACATACTTGGCGTTTATAGACCTCTCTCTCTTTTTCCTGTTTAGCCTCCGGTAACTACAGTTTCGATAATTCTTCAGAGGATGAATGAGGATGATATGTATGAGTGTAAATGAAGTGTAGTCTTGTACATTCTCAGTTCGACCATTCCTGAGATGTGTGATTAATTGAAACCCAACCACCAAAGAACACCGGTATCCACGATCTAGTATTCAAATCCGTGTAAAAGTAACTGGCTTTACTAGGACTTGAACGCTGTAACTCTCGACTTTCCAAATCAGCTGATTTGGGAAGACGCGTTAACCACTAGACCAACCCGATGGGTTGGCGTTTATAGACCTAGAAAAGGCATTCGATAACGTAGACTGGAATAAAATGTTCAGCATTTTAAAAAATATAGGGTCAAATACAGAGATAGAAGAACAATTGCTAACATGTACAGGAACCAAACAGCAACAGTAGCAATTGAAGGACATAAGAAAGGGAGTCCGACAAGGGTGTTCCCTGTCTCCGTTACTTTTTAATCTTTACATGGAACTAGCAGTTAATGATGTTAAAGAACAATTTAGATTCGGAGTAACAGTACAAGGTGAAAAGATAAAGATGCTACGATTTGCTGATGATATAGTAATTCTAGCCGAGAATAAAAAGGATTTAGAAGAAACAATGAACGGCATAGATGAAGTCCTACGCAAGAACTATCGCGTGAAAATAAACAAGAACAAAACAAAAGTAATGAAATGTAGTAGAAATAACAAAGATGGACCACTGAATGTGAAAATAGGAGGAGAAAAGATTACGGAGGTAGAAGAATTTTGTTATTTGGGAAGTAGAATTACTAAAGAAGCAAGAGCGATATAAAATGCCGAATAGCACAAGCGAAACGAGCCTTCAGTCAGAAATATAATTTGTTTACATCAAAAATGAATTTAAATGTCAGGAAAACATTTTTGAAAGTGTATGTTTGGAGTGTCGCTTTATATGGAAGTGAAACTTGGACGATCGGAGTATCTGAGAAGAAAAGGTTAGAAGCTTTTGAAATGTGGTGCTATAGGAGAATGTTAAAAATCAGATGGGTGGATAAAGTGACAAATGAGGAGGTATTGCGGCAAATAGATGAAGAAAGAAGCGTTTGGAAAAATATAGTTAAAAGAAGAGACAGACTTATAGGCCACATACTAAGGCATCCTGGAATAGTCGCTTTAATTTTGGAAGGACAGGTAGAAGGGAAAAATTGTGTACGCAGGCCACGTTTGGAATATGTAAAACAAATTGTTAGGGATGTAGGATGTAGAGGGTATACTGAAATGAAACGACTAGCACTAGATAGGGAATGTTGGAGAGCTGCATCAAACCAGTCAAATGACTGAAGACAAAAAAAAAATAGTTAAGTATGAATTGATGGAAACATCGAAGAAAAAAATATATGACATCGATTAAAAATAAGTTTATTCCAAATAAGAGACGTTCAATAATTAATGAGACAAATTGATGTAGTGAAAAAACGATTCGTTCTTCAATGACAGTGAAACTTTTTGAGGGTCAAGTTGGCAACCTTGGGAACACATTTATTCAGCTATTCGACCATAATTAATCTAAACGTAACCTCTTTTGTTTATTTCAGAGTGTCAGCTCCGTTTGAAACGTTTACGCCGGAAGAGGAACGTTCTTTGATAAGATTTTTGCTATCAGAAGGTGTATGAAACCTGCGGAAATTCACTCAAAAATGTTGAAACAGTATGGTGAAAATTATTTAAACCGCAGTAACGTGTAAAAATGGGTGGAACAGTTTATTCGGGCAAACAAGTGCGACTGATCTCCACAGCTCTAGAAAACCGGTTGAAGTTTCGACTACCTCGTTGCAAAATCGCAAATCGCGTAAATCATCTTATTCGCGAGGACAGTCGATTAAAATTTTCCCAAATTGCGGGTTAGTGTAATATTAGTGTTGGAACAACGCATTCGATCATTTGTGACTTACTGAACTATTGCAAAACGCGTTCGAGATGGTTTCCAAGACGGTTAACCCACCTATATTATACAGATAGTATAATCACATACCTATAATATCTATATCTAAATGGATATATCGTGAGGATGCACGAGATTCAAGACTTCTGAAACAGCTAGTATATTAATATCTCAACTCGAAAAACACCGAAAAAAGATACAAATGGATCAGAGAAATAAGAGAGGATCTGAAGGAAATCGGCCTTACATCAGAAGACACCACAGATAAGATAAAATTAAACAAGAGAATCAAGAACAAATCACTCATTCCAAATTCACAAGAAAAAACTCACAACACAAACATTGACAACACTAGAAAGGGCACAAAGATCGGAGCGTTTGAAAAGTACTGGGAGGAACGCAAGGCCCAAAACAGTCCCATCGAAGAGACTTGTATAATGGACTGACTAAAGTGATCCTTTCTTTCTGTTTCCTGTTTAGCCTCCGGTAACTATCGTTCAGATAATACTTCAGAGGATGATATGTATGAGTGTAAATGAAATGTAGTCTTGTACAATCTCAGGTCGACCGTTCCTGAGATGTGTGGTTAATTGAAACCCAACCGCCAAAGAAAACCGGTATCCACGATCTAGTATTCAAATCCGTGTAAAAATAACTGACTTTACTAGGACTTGAACGCTGGAACTTTCGACTTCAAAACCAGCTGATTTGGGAAGACGCGTTCACCACAAGACCAACCCGGTGGGTTGACTAAAGTGATCCTATGCGGTCATAAAGGCCATAATAAAATCATCGTCTGTTTCATTTGTAATCATCTATATATTTAAGAACAAAAATTAAATTACATCATGAATTTAAAGAACCATCTAAAAGATCGTTTTAGGAGCCTAAAGAAATGACCGTCTCGTAATTTTTCAGCATGAGAAACCATCGAACGGAATTTATAAACGTTTAATTTGATTGAAAATATGGATGTTGTTATAAATTTTATTTCGTAAAAATATATGCAAAAGGAAGACCGGTTTTACTACATCTTTCATACGACATATTCAAAAACGGGTAAAATAGAATAAAATTCGTTCAGTACATCTTTTGTGTAGTTTTTATGGAAAAAAAATAAATATAAAATAACCATATTTCTTTACCGTAAATCCCAATTTGGAGATATAGTAAAATAAATATTTTATTTGAACAAAACAAAAATACTTTTTAAAAGATTACTGATTCTTATACTTTTCATAGTTAATTTTTCTACGTCATGGATCAGGAAATGCATAAGCCATTTATTAAACCGCATTGCAACAGCTCTCTGCGATCAATGAAGCCGGAGATATGAAGTTAAGAAGGATAAAAACAAACATAATATATATATATATATATATATATATATATATATATATATATATATATATATATATTCGTTTTATACCTCATGAGAGACATTCCTTCCTTTCCTATAATAAAAATAAGATTTTATAGTTTTAGGTTACAAGATATATCATAATCCTAAGCGGTGACTGTATTGTATTCGGTAATAACGAGGAATTCTAAGATGAGATGCGATGCTTTTGATGTGTATTCTCAGTTTTTGAATTCTACTTAGTAATAACGGAAATTAATCGTTAGCGTATTGGATCTAATAAGGTTTAACGAAGTAAGAATACGAATGATACGACAGATAATCCTTTGTGGCGCAGGTACTTATTGAATTCACCCGTTTCTCATCGCGTATAATCACGTAAATATCATTTACTATGTTTTTAAATATTAAATTATTTTTCACCGCATTATCCCTTATTAATAATTTCAAGCGTTCTAGTTAATTAAAAAAAGAAAGGAGGAAAAACGATATGTAGGAAACGGGTTTGAAAATAGAATAATAACGGAAAAAGAAAAAATAAGGTTAGGGTACAAAGAAGAAAAGCAAATGGCCAACGACAAGCTGTGTCGTATTTCCCGTTGACGACGTTATACTTACAACTATCATCAACCGCACCATCCTCCACTCCATATATCTTCATATTGTTGAAGTGAGATTCCATGTATTGGTACACCTCATGTGGCGATAGCTGTACTAGGCTCTAACTCCCCCTCGCTCCTCTTCCTACCGCATATAGTAATATGAAGAAAATTAATTGTTCCTTTTTATTACGTCACATGGTTCAGATGGACTCGACTACTTCACTTCTCTCAACTCCTCCTCGTCTCACGTTATTGGTGTTCATCGTCCTACATATAGAGCAAAGCCCTCGCACTGCATTATCGTAATGTCGTAAATTTAATTATCGTTGTTTGCGATCCTTATCGAATAAATAATTAATATTATATATAATTTGACCTATAATTTGAATTTCTCATTTTAGAATCGAATGGCCGCTTACCGATATAGAAATTTGAAATTTTCAAAAAAGAAATGGGAACAACATTTTTTCCTAGGTCGACTGAATTTTCAGTTCCGGGCAGTGGCGGCTCGTATCTAAAATTAGTGGGGGTACTGCTCCAGAAAGTTTTTCTTACTTAACTTAAGAATTTTTTTTTACAGAAAACTTCAGTTTTCTGTAGAATAAATCAACCGAAAAAATGGATCAAATAGAATAGCCGGAAGCAGGATAATAATCTAATTCTACGCTTTATCACATTCAAGAATACGGTACACGGTTTAACCGAATAAATAATAAAGTGTCAATACAAATAATATTTTTTAGTTCATAATAACTTAATAAAATATCCGCTTAAAAACATTACAGTCCAGTGGTGCTTAATTTAAATTTCTATGTACGTACATAGAAAACAATACGTAATTAGTTTTTACTAATTACCTTCTCTTTCGCCCTTCCAGCGTTTTTGGATAGATTTGGCGATCAAAAAGCCCTTTCTTTCCGCCATCTTCTGATCGCTACTAAAAAAAAAACAACTAACCGTTTTTATATTCTTTTCACCGACTAAATAGAAAACGAAACGAACAAAGAACGTTCCACACACACACATGCAGAGTAAAAAAGAACTATCTTCCACCAGCACACCAGGGTCGGCACTGCGGGAGCGACAGTGTTTTCTCTCCCTCGCAGCCTCGCGTGGAGCTTCCTATGTGCGCATACGCACAACAGTCAAACACCACGCCGCTGGAACTGCGAAGCGCACAGTTCCATGCAAAGATTTTTGTATCTTTTTCATAAACTGTGGGATGGCTACTGACATTAAGGTTAAGGATTATATATTTTACAAGTGTAAAGAAAGAATTAAAGAATAAAGGACTCGTTATATTAAATATTATAGATAATATCGAGTGGAAATATGGGATTCTGCAGTTCCACATTGCTTATACGTGAGCCGCCACTGGTTCCGGGAGGTTACAATTCTATTTAAGAATATATTATTACTTATTAAAATCAAATAATGAACCGTATTTTCTCGATTTCCATAGCATAATGGTTGTTGTGTTTCATCCGGATGATCCCGTGTTCGAATCCAAATCAGAGAACGGCATATTTCATACAAAATATCAGTTCCATCTCGAGATGAGCGGCAGAGTAAATGGAATGTCGTCATCAATAACAAACTTCGACCGGTTAAGGAAACTGTGTCACCTTGCAGTTCTTAACAGTTGGAATAACAGTCAGGAGGAGGTTATTGTCTGCCGTTTGCGAATAGGGCACACTCGCAGATACCTGATGACGCAAACAGATGCACCCGTTTGTGCTCGCTGTAACTGACTAATGAGGATTCACTACATGGACTGAGTCTCTTATGCGGCTTTGTATCGGAAATCTAAATTTGGGGATAACATCAGAAATATCTGCGGAAACAATGAGATGATGTTACCGAATTTTTTAAGTTTTCTAAGAGCCGTCCGTTTATACTGAAATATTTGAGTTTGTTATAGTATGTTTCGGCTATTTAAGCCATTTGGCACATGACAAATGGTAAATTTATATTATTATTGTAATATCTTATTATAATTTTATTTCGCTTTTAGCACACGTCACAAGCGTTTTAATTTATCTGTTTTTTGTTTTTTTTAATATATATTGAGTTTTAGTTTTTAATTTATTAATTTTTATTTATTTATTATATAGATATCGTGTCCGGGCGCTGATAACGACACTTCGTTGTGCGTCCAGGAAAAAACTTCATATTCTCATTCACGAGCTTTAACTTGTGTAGTGAATTATATATAATCGATCAAAAAAATCCGCCAAAGTCTCATCATTTTTACGGCTTGGCCGGAAAAATTACATAGATTCACCGAGTAGCCTTCATTGTTTTTTTTTAAATTGTATGACTTTTTTTAACTGTAGCCGTTATAGAGACATTTAATTAGAACCAAGCATAGACTACCTTACACCCCTTAATCGATTGACTTCAAAATAAAATTAATTAATTTTTTTTTATATGCGAGTTATTTTAGCCAATAATTATAGACATTTTTACGATATATGAAAAAAAGGATGTTTTTTGCGTTCACCCTTTTAATTTAGGATGCGATGGGAACAAAAAGAAACGTCGATCAATTGCATCCATCTGAAAAAGAACCCGGTTAATTGCGTCCATCATAGGAAAGTTTTCCCGGTCAACTCCATCCTCGTAGGAACTGTACCTTGCTATTCCGAAAAATTGATCATAATAATAAGCCACTTATAATAGTTTTATCAATTTTCTAGGATACATTTTTTTATGTTGTTTTTCTACCGCTTAAAATTAATTTTGTTAATTTTCTGTACGACTTTTAAAATTTGGGATGCCTGTAGAATCTGAATTTGTAACCATCAACTACGAAGATCGATTAACCCTTATTACTTTTATCATCGATGCGCTTCACTTGCAACACACTATACGCAATTTCCTTGATAAATACCCGCAACTTGATAAATATTACTAACGACAACTAAATGAGGAATAAATTACGAAAAAGGTATAAATACTATATAAGAAGCAGATGAGGTCGGGGTATAGAACCGTTTTTATTGTTAGCAGTAACGGGGACGGGATCGACCGGTTTGAAAAAGGGAGTTAGGTAGCGGCGAAAGGTATTGAACGATCACGACAAAAAGAACCGAAAAAGTAAAAACCTTTTAAGAGATACTAAATTATGTAAAAAAAAATTATTGTGTTCTTTGTGTAAAAGTTTGATTAAGAGGACTTACCGTACGAAGTTTCATCGTGCAAAATTTAATAAAAATTGTTTAATCCAGTCTGAAGATATCAAGCAAAGCACGATTACCGATGAAAAATAACAAACAGAAAAATGTTTTTATGCCGCTATACTAGAATGAAATTTCCAAATATACATCCAAAGTGACACGCTAACAGACTAGAATCGTCCGATTAACTTGAGTCCAGAAACAACAAAAACTAAAACGGTTTTTACTTTCACCCTCTAAGATCAAACACCACCCGAAAGCAACCCAAAGGGTATTAAATTATATAGGAAAGAATTTATCTATCCTTTCGATTAAAATTTTAAGATACGGAACCCGTAGTGCCGGTCATCATATCGGTACATCCGGTCTGGAGATATCAAGCAAAAAACAGAGCAATATACAAACATTTTTCTGGGATTTTTCAATACTAAAATTGTATTTTTTGGTTAGAGGGGATCGGTTTGTTTGGCATTTCTCCCGCCATCACCCCATTTGGTCGCCCTAAAGCATAAGATCGAATGTCTGTGCCACAAACGACTATTGAGCCTCGAAACAGTTTAGCGACCGGTGTCCTAACTAGCTCTTAAACTAACCTAAAAGCGTTAGAAGGAATCATGAAACGTCACGATCTGTAATAGCTCCGACTGCGTAACTTTCCTTATATATTATAATGTACAACAATGTTCAAAAAGTGACGCGACCTTACGGAAAAATGAGTAAGTTATAATAGTTGTTGAGTGTGGCCTCCATAATGCGATTCACATAATTCAATACGACGTTGCATGTTCTTAAACACATGTAATGTTTTTTGAGAAATTGCAGCGACACACTCGTTCAATTTCTCTCTACAATTCCGGAACGGTGTGAGAATGAATTTTATAAGCAGCATCCTTAAGGTATTCCCACAAGAAAAAGTCAGGAGAGGATAAATGAGGAGACCGATGGGGCCGCAACCCCTTTGAAATCACTTGTCCGTGAAAATAGTGTTGTTGGCTGTATAAGTCCTGCTGAAACCACGTGTACTCTAGCCGGTTTGCAGGTATAAATTTTACAAATTGTTGCACCACTCGCTATTCACTGTGCCGGTCCCATAAAATAATGACATGGAGATTCGCCTAAGTGACATTGCACACTAAACACCCATTTAGTGATGGATCCGTGCATCCGATGTGGATTTTCCGTACACCAAATGCGTGAATCGTTTGCGTTCACGTATCCATCAAGGTGGAACCGTGCCTCGTCAGACAGAAGCCAATCATCGAGTTCTTTCCCGACTGACGTTACAGATGACATGAACCGCGGACAAAATGTATACGTTTTCCAGTGTCTGCAGGTAACATATCGTGAACGACACGAATTCCCTACGGATAAATCTTTAACGCTTGTCCGATGCCGTGTGGGCACTACCAACAGAGAAACCAGACTGGCTACATAGGCGTCACGCACTTCTTGGGGCTAGCAGAATATGCAGCTTGCACGTCGAATAGCGTTTCTGGTGTTATCACTTTCGGTCGACCGGTTTTGGCTGCTTCTGCCACATTTCCTGGCTCTTAGAACTTGTCGTACAGCCGCTCTGAACGTAACCGGCACATATAATGTATTGGAAGATAATGAATATCCTTTGCTGCATTATTCGTTAAGTTTACTTAAGGAAAACTGAGAAAATCCCGTTTTTCCTCAGTTTTCCTTAAGTAAACCTGCAACAAAAGAAAGAAACCTTGTTCCATAAGGTTGCGTCACTTTTTGAACACCGTATTATAACGCACGTTAAACACTATAGTTATGTACAGTATACGTTCCCGAGAAAGTAGAAATGTTAAATCCAATAATAAAAGTGTAAACGACTTGACACGAGAGACAAAAACACTGTATACTAATTCCTGAAATTAGTATAGTCGTATTATCAAAAGATGAAAGATAAATATCCCGTAAGAACTAACAAGTAAAACGGTTTTTTGTATCGTCTTCATTCTGCCGAACTTTCTCAGGTTATTTTAGGCTTCACAGTACATTATTATTCTGTGAAAAAGGAACATCTGACTAGTACTCAGATGATGCTTTATATGTTTTAAATATAAGAAACTTGAGAAAGATAGGATACAACAACAAATTAGCATAACCTTTCTACACGTAAATAGTGCATTGTGTACACTTCTTGTTCTCGGTAAAAATAATAATAATATCATACAGTAAGAACAAGTAGAATGGAATAAAATGTTTAATTTTTTTAAAAAAAGATAGGAGGCTTATAAAAACCTTAGAAAAAAATTAAAATTTTACGATGAGATTGTTCTTTTAGCGGAAACCAAAAATGAGTTAGAAGAAATTCTGATCGACGTGGAGCGCGGATCGATAGATGTTTAAAGAGAAATTCGATCTGAAAATAATTAAGAATAAAATAAAAGTAATTAAATACGATAGCGATGTAGATAATAAGTAATTAATTATTAAGATGTGTAAACGTTTTTGAAAGGAAAAGAATAGAAGCTTTTGAAATTTCACGTCGCAAGAAGATATTGAGAATTAGGTGGATCGATGAAATTATGAATGGAGAGATGTTAGGTAAAAACGATAAGTGGAGAAATTAGTAACAGAAACTTGTAAAGACATGAATTAAATTTATAAGGCCGTATATTAATTAATTTAGTAATAGACCGACGCGACGTGTGGAAGATGAAAACTGTAAAGGGCTAAACTAAAGTTGGAAGATATAAACATAATAATCGAAGATATAAGATGTAGTAAATAAATCGAAGTTAAAAGATTATCAGAAAAATTAATAAAACTAGTTAAGTGAACGATGATTTCAAATAATAATTTATTTTTTATCGATGAAATTACACAAAAGCTTTGAAGCGTGTACGTAGATTATGAAAATGGAATTTTGTAGCGTATGAAAAATACCATGCCTGAAAGAAATTCGAACCCAGGAACTCCGGGTTAAAGATCGAGATGCTTCCGCTCCGCCACATTATTATAATAAAGTAAAAATAATATTTATTAAAAAATTACGATTTGTAAAATCGAAAAAGAGCTTGATTTTTTTTTAAAACGAAAACAAAAATATCCTAAAAAGCGCGATTGTTGTGACAGATGTAGAAAATGAGATGGAAAGAGAATACTAAACAAATTAGGAAATTCTTGTCAGAATTAAAGAAGAGTGAATCGAAGAGGAAGATGAATGGAAAAGAAGAAAAATGTATAACGAAAATGTATAAATAGAAATCGGTAAGATCGATCTCTAAGGAGATAAAAGATCTGTTGAAACTTATATAAAAAAGTTATTTCTATATTTGTATTAATACTTTTTATTTTACTTTATTTTTTAATAGATGTATGCTCTTGTCACAGTGATCGAACTTACGCGTTGTACAGAGTGATTCAGGACGAAAGGGAAATAATTTACGGGCTGATTATAAAGCTTGAAATAAGGAAAATTTTTTTTTTATGTAAGCAGTAATCATTATTTAATGTCTATAATGTCAGTTTAAACTTCAAAATCATTGTTAGTTTTGAAAAGAAAATCAGGCATTATTACTTTCAGCGAAAGCAGATGATGGGTGATGGAGGTTGTACGTTGTGTATTTTGTTTATTGTTGAGATGGTTAATGACACTACGATTAAGTGTAAATTTTATTATGATGATCGGTCATCACTACTTTCAGCGAAATCTGGAGTTTAAACAATTGTATTGTAAATTGACCGATTCGCCATATACGTTATCAGATTATAAAAACAAATATCCCTTGTACGTGCTTGATTGTTCACGACAGGATGAATCGATAAAAAGGGGGGTTATTGATTTTAAAATTAAATCGAAGATAAAGAGAATTTTAAACCGGATACAATCGCGTATTCTTTATTAATATATGAAAAAGTATCGGCTTACTCACCGCTAACCGGCAAAGTAATCAAACAACCTTCATAAGTAGAAATTTTAATTATTTGCTTTCGCTGAAAGTAATGATTTCCGATTTTAAAAATTAATTTAAAAGTGATTAAAACTGTTAACCGTGCAGTAAAAACACATTTTCATTTTACTTCAGCATCAATTTTAAAAAATGTTGTGAAAAGGGCGTATCTCGAGAACGGCTGGACTTGGGTGGATGAAACTAGCGCCAATCGTATTCAAAAAAGTAGAAAGCCTTTCAAAAATCGCGTTAAAAATCGTCTAGGACGTACCGTTTTTGAGATACGCCCATTTTTAAAATTAAAACCTTTTTGGATTTAAAATTGGCGGGTGAGTGGAAAGTGGCGCTCGATCTGGTGAAAAAATAAACTGAGGTTCTCGACCGATCAGCGCTCGTGAAAAAGATGTTTACATACGGCTGTAAAGTAGTGGGGGCAGTTACAGCCGAATGTAAACATTCTATACTATTGTCGTAAGCGCGAACCCCAAACGGAGTCGAAGTTCAATTTTATAAATTTATTTTTTTTTAATCAATTTTGATTACAGTAAAAAAGAGAAAGAAGAAAAACGTTTAAAAAATTCGTGACGTTTGGTCGGGTCTGACCGCTTGGTGGGGTATGGGGCTTCCGATTTAGTAAAAATTAATTTATATGCGTAATTAGACGACAACAGAAGAAACCACAATTAAAAACAATCATCATCGCGATCACAACAAAGCTTCAAAGTTTACAGCATTTTTGGGATGGGGTTCGATTGTGTAAATTATTTTTGCAAATATTGTTATTTTTTAATTAACAAAGTTGCCCAAGAAAAATATGACCTCAATTAGGCGAAATTTCGAGATGCTGAAGGTGACCTTGCTCTACAGCCTCACCCCTTCGACTTTTAAGTATTAAATTTAATGGTATCAATGCCTCATACATGGAAGTAATCTGACCAAGTTTGGTCAAAATCGGTCCTGTAAATCTGGAGATATAACCGAATGCACACACACGTACATACGAATATTCGGAAAATTTCCATCCGGTTTTTGGGTTCCTTAGATTCAAAACGTAAGATCCGGTGAAAACCGCATATCCCAAAATCGGACCGATACAGTACTTTCCCTTCTAAAGCTACAGCGGTAGACGGGAAAATAAAATTCTAACTTTTATGAAATTAATGAAAAAATTGCTTCTCATTTTCGATCTAGACGTCAGAGCTACTTTAACTTTAATAACCCAAGTGATGCAAAAATAGTTTAATAATAAAAATTTTAAAAGAGTCAAAAAACAAAAAACTGAATATATATTTTTTTAAAGATGGAGAAAATATTTTAAGAAAAAGAATCTTCTAAAAATATTCATTTTTAGGACAAGCCTAACAAATTTTATTTAGTAAACTTTTTTTTAAATCTAACACTTCGTCAATAGAGACTAAAATAAGAAAATGACAATTTTCAAAAAACCTTTCCTCATTTTAGGTCTGGGGTTTAATTTTTTTTTTAAACGGTATACATTCTTGGTAACTCTATGTATAAGGTATAAGCATTCAAAATATTTTTTAAAAATATTTTAATCAAAAGAAGTTAAAGAAAAAGAACAAAAACATATTTAAATTTTAAAAGGTGGGGGAGTATATTTTAAAAAAATGGAATTTATATACGCATTGTAGGTAACAAATTTGCTTTAATAAACTTACTTTAAGGATCTCTGAATAAAATCGAACTTGGTTCGATTTTTCAGAGGATTTTTTCGCGATATCTTCAACCCCTAAACGAATTTTGGGAAAAAGTTAATACGATTAATGTCCAAACATAAAAATAATTGAGCCAAATATGATGAAATTCGGTCAGGTTAATCCTGAGATATATGGCCAAGCAGTGCGACACGCATACGGACATACACAAATATGTTTTTTGATCTTAATTAAACAGTTAGATCCTAAAAGGTAAAGATTTACAACAAAAAACTCGATACCCATTTTTGACATCATCACCATACTTTCTCTTTAATAGTGCGATTTCAGTTACATTCGCCGGAAAATTAATATGTATTATATATATATATATATATATATATGTGCATAAATTCTTTTATTTTCAACCGATTAACTAGATCAAAATTGAAAGAAAAAACGAGGTCTGTAAATAAAATAATGAGACTGGTTCAGAAAATCCAGCTATACGTGGACTCTACTACCTTCAAATAGTTCCCTTGGGAAGCCAACGCTTCAAACGGTATTCCCACTCTTCATAGCAGTGTAGAACTCAGAAACCGGAATATCCTTCAGATGGCCGGTTGCATTTTTTAACTATTTTCTACCGTTCCAAAACTGTATCCTTTGAGGTGTTTTTTTAAAAGTGGAACAGGAAAATTTCGCAGGCACTCAATTCAAGTGAATAAGGTGATTGATGAACTACAGGAATGTTTTTCTTTGCCAAGAACTCATTAATTGAGAGTGCAGTGTTGCATCATGACAAGGTCGATTGTCATGATGCAACATCCAGTTGTCTTTGATGGCTAGTCTCACGCGGGCAACTCTTTTCCGCAGTCTTTCAAGAATTTCTTAGTAAACATATTGATATACAGTCTGTTTATGGATAATGCCATAAAAACTCTTTATGCATAATGCCATTACTATCGAAGAAAGAAATTAGGGTGTTTTTAATTTTTGATTTGTTCATTTTTGTTTTTTTTAAGACGTGGTGAGTTTGAAGTGTGCCACTCCTTGCTCTGGCGTTTTGTTTCTTTCTTTCTTTACTGTTTAGCCTTCGGTAACTACCGTTTAGATAATTCTTCAGAGGATGAATGAGGATGATATGTATGAGTGTAAATGAAGTGTAGTCTTGTACATTCTCAGTTCGACCGTTCCTGAGATGTGTGGTTAGTTGAAACCCGACCACCAAAGAACACCGGTATCCACGATCTAGTATTCAAATCCGTGTAAAAGTAACTCACTTTACTAAGACTTGAACGCTGGAACTCTCGACTTCCAAATCAGCTGATTTGGGAAGACGCGTTCACCACTAGACCAACCCGGTGGGTTGGCGTTTTGTATCTGGGTCGTACTCAAATATCCAAGAATCATCACTAGTAACTACGGTTTTTATAAAATCAGGATCACTTTCAACTCGCCCTAGAAGATCGCGTCATACTTCCACCCTGTTGTTTTCCTCTTCAACAGTAAAGTTTTTTGGAAACAGTTTGGCACAAACTTTTTCCACGTCCAATTCGTTCGCAAAAATTTGATGGACTGTGGTACGGTTCAAATTCAATTGTTCTGCATCATTCTGACAGTTAATCGCCGGTCGTACCGTATCAAGTCTCTGATTCGCTCAACATTGTCACTTTTTAACGATCTTCCAGAGCGTGGATCGCCCGCAACTGATTCTCGGCCATTTGAAAATGCTTTAAACCATTTAAAAATTTGGGCTCGTGACAGAACGTCATCTCCATACGCCCTTTTCAATTTTGAAAAAGTTTCAGTAGCATTCTCAACGAGTTTAACACAAAACATCTTTGCACTACATTGCTCATAATTAGTATTACTCATTCTTGTAACGCACAACAAAAATTAGTTTCACGAAAAGTTTGTTTACGTCTCATGTGGAAACAATATACTAAAAATATTAATATCTAATGTAAATCAGCTGTTCATATAACTTTACATTGTTGCCACTTTGGCTGCCAAAAAAACTAGTCTCATTACTTTACTTACAGACCTCGTATGTGCAAAGTTTTAAGCAACAACTTTGTGGAAATTTAATAAATCCTTGCGCTCAAAAGTTTTTATATAAAATCCCTTTAATGTACAGCAATTTTGATTTTTATAAACAAGTCAGAACCTCTTTTCAACAGAAAAATAAAATAAATATACCTATGAGTATTTCACGCGAAGAAAATGAAGTAAATTTTTAAAAAACTAAATGTTGTCATTAAGTACAGAAAGAAAATGTCTGTTTTAAAAAATTTAAAGGGAAAATAAAAGATATTCTTCTTCTTAAGGAAATAATAATAGCCCTTTAAAAAAAATCATTAAATATAGACCTCGTAATTAACCATACAAAAAAAGGTGTTTAAAAAAAGAGGGAATAAAAAAGAAATTTATATTTTAACAAATAATTCTTTTACCTTGAGACAGTTTTAATAGTCTAGTTAAGTTTTTATTAGCCAATTTATTATTTGAATACTTTACTACCAACCTTTAAATAAAAAATTTACCTTCTTAAATATATAAAACAGAATAATAAAATATCCTTTTTTTTTTGTTAATGAATTTTACTTTTTTCTTTTCTTAATACCTATAATAAATTTTTTTTTATAAATTAATTTTTTTTCTTACCTCTCTCTTTTATCAATTACCTCTTCGTTCAGTTACCATTACGCGTTCTTCTTTGTTTATCGTATTCCATTTTCTATTTCCCTTTACCGAATAAAGATTCTTTTTTTGGTTCAAAACAGTAACTAAATATTATATCGTAAAGCTCTACTGATCGACCAGAAACAGAAAAAACTTTAATAAATTACGAGTAATATTAAATTTTTAATGATATTTAATTTTAATGATATTGGGCCTTGGCTGATTTGAAATAAATAGTGTAATGAAGTCAGTGTAACGGATTTTTTCCAATTAGAAGAAACAGAGAGAAAATAAAGAAAGAAGGAACTACAAAGGGATTCCTTCTAGAAAAGAACTTATAAAAAAACATGGAAGGCGCGGGCAATAAAAATTATTACGCTTGAACAATCAAAATCGGGTTTTGCAAGCCAGGAGGTATAAATACTACTGGAAACCAGCGGACAGAGTCGCTAGTTTTGCAAACTCAAGTTCGGTGCAGCGTGCGATAACAGTAAGTGTTTGATAACAATGACTGAAGAGTGCATCACGACTATTCCGTTTTGGACAGTGGTTGAGAACAATAAGCAAGCTGTTCGATGAGTTATTTGTAAATAGGAATGAAAGTGACAGTATTCTATTCATTCATAAGTGCAGGGTAGTTTTAGCGTAAACAGTAACAACGAATAATAATTTCAGAAAGTGAATTGTATAAACTTTAGATTTTTCTAGTGTTGTCTTATTGTTAGACAAAATTTTAGTAAAATCGGACTGTGTTTTGGTAATTATAATTTAATTGTCGTTAAATCAATTTTATTTTATTTTTTTATTTATATTATCACTAGTTATTCTGTATATTTTTAGAGTAATAAATTGTATTTATAAGAAATTATTTGCCAGTTTCAATATCCTTTTCGAACGGCAAACACGAGATAATATACAGAGTGTATCACGAATTTCTCTTCGGTCTTTTGTAACCTATTAAACTCGTGAAAATAATGGCATAAGTTTTTATAAACATACGTTCTAAAATGCTTCGCTTGAGAGTTATGGCTAGTGAAAGACTTTGTACGGATTTCAGCTACCCTGGTGAAATGAGGTCGTAGTGAAATATTGAGGACGTTAATTAAGAGGTAGAAATATTGATTTTTTTTTCATGGTTTTTGTTCTAAAAAAAAAAAAATCTAATAAAATAAGTCCATAACTGTATCTGAGTAATTTTTGAAAAATTTAGGGCGAAAACTAATGAATTCGAGTAAAAAAAAACACTGTTTCTTATGTTTGACGTACAATTATTTTGTTAAATGGGTAATAAACACAACGGGTAAGGAATATAAACAAAACTTACAGAAAATTTAATTCTAAAGAAAATGGTGTGAGACAAGTAGAATAAAACAAATAAAAGATAGAAAAATTATAATTTTATTTGAAACATTACACTAGACCAAAGCGCATTATATGAACCAGGTTTTAATAAATGTTCAAAAATGAGCTCACCATTTTCAACACATTTCTTGGCACGCTTATGTACTGCTTTTGTTGCTCTTTTTAGTTCTTCAGGTCTGTCCTTAAGTTGTACAGCCGCATCCATAATGCGGACAGTTACTAGAATATTTTTTTGTTTTGTATACAATATTTTTCATCTATAAGGAAAAATCTAATGATGTTAGATCAGAAAGACTTTGTTGGAACAAATTTCGCTTGTACGGTTGGCAAACTGGTGTAGCCGTAAGGCTTCGCACCAGGTACCTAGTCGACCGCGTTCGAGTCCCGACCAGACCGAGTTGCTTTTTACACTTTGAATATCGTTCATTTATTTAATGCTACCGCTACTGTGACGTAACAACATAGCAGACGACTACATAGAATTTTGGGGTGGGGTGCGATTTTGCAAAAAGTTTTTTTTCAGATATTTTTATTTTTTAATCAACAAATGTGTCTAGGAAAAATACGGCCTTAATTAGGCGAAATCTCGAAATACTGAGGATGACCTTGCTCTACGCCTCACCCTTTTGATCTTTTAAGTTGAAAATTTAACGGCATCAGTGCCCCGTATACAGAAGTAATCTAACCAAGTTTGGTCAAAATCGGTTCTGCAGTTCTAGAGATATAAGGTGATTTAGAGTGCGACACCGAACACACACATGTACATACGAACAACCGGAAAATTTCCATCCGGTTTTTTGGGTTCCTTAGGTGTCAAAATCGCATCCGCCCAAATTGCACCGACTACAATACTTTCCGCTCTGGAACTATAGCGCTCTGCTATAGCGCTATATAAACGGGAAAGTAAAACACAGCTTGAACCTTAACTAAATCAAGAGATATTCCTAACCTTCTTGTGAACAGGGTAATAGTTTAACGTTCATAAAATTGGAAAATTTTACGTAAGGTTTTTCATAAGTTTTTAATTGTAAATACTCTACCGTTGTTCAATAATGAGATTTCTGTTTCACTGCTGATAGAATTAGTTTTTCACCTATCTATTTTCTGTTTATGACGTAAATCTTTTTTTTTAACATTTGTAATAAAATAATTTTGCGACCGGTTTCCAGGAAATCCTGGGCTAGAGCTGATTTTTCTGGTGTTCTTTAGAACACCAAAAAAATCTACTGTAATTGTAAGTACAGTAGTCTTATAGCCTAGATTTAAATCTTTTTTTTTTATTTACCGAACGTATCCTAAATTTCAAATTATTTCCTTTAATAATGAATAAATTTCCGTTCTTTCAATAGGTTTTTTCTATTTTTTTTGTGATTCCGAGAGCAAATCTCAATTTTATAGATATAGCCACGACAATAAGTTGGTAATCTATTTAAATACTTTTTTGTCTTGTCTTCTCTATTGTTTTTAATTAAATCTTTTAGAAAATATATATATCGACTCGATGTTAATTTAAATCATACAGTTAATAATCGGGTCATAAAAAATAGATTTTATAATTTATTACAAAGAACTGTCAAATATTATATATATTTTTTTAAATATTTGTTTTGTTAAATTCCGATACGGAAAAAAGACTGAGAGATTGTTTTATGGATATGCGTATCTGTGATAAATTACGGTAATTAAATTAGATGTTATTACATTATCACTTAAAATTGTACTAAAAAAAAAATATAAATTTTTGTATTATCCATAAAAACTAAGTCATATTTTGCTATTAGCTCACCGGGCTGGTATAGTGGTAAACTCTTCATCGCAAATCAGTAGTTTAAGAGCTGATTTTCGAAGTTTAAACAGCGGTTGCTTTTAAGCGAACTTGATTACTAAACAGTGGATACCGGTTTACTTTAGCGGTTGGAATTCAATAAACCACACATTTCAGGAACGGTCGGCCTGAGTCTGTAAAAGACTACACCTCATCTTTATGTCACATATCATCCTCATCTCACTGAGGACACATTTAGATGTTTAAATGTACACATTTAGAAAAATAAAAATATATATTGCTATTCAATCTTTTTTTAGGAGGGGGGAAAAGGGAAGAAAATTAGTAATTCATAGATTTCTTCATTATCTGGCATATAACATTTGTAATTTAAAAACTTTCCGTGACAATCTGTTTTCCATTCCTTCAAAGTATACGGATAAATCTCATTTCACCCGATTTAATAAATCTGATGTAGACAACACACGACTTGTACGCCTTTTAAGTTGCATTTACATATTTTTTAAAATGAAAAAGTACATAAAATTTTATTTCATTAAAAACGTCTATTTTGTCTTTTTTTTTTTTTTTTTATTGATATTACTACTGAGTTATTATTTATTGTAAAGAATTTTTTACAATCGAAGGTTAATAGTTATTAATAAATCAATATATTTAAACAAAAAAAGGAGATGAAGTCTGATTCGAAACGATGTGCCTTCCCCTTATAAGATCCAAATATTTCATTAATTAAAATTTCATTCAAATAAGAAGAAAAAAAGCCGACGACACAATTGCAGGACTTAAGTCCTACAACTGTGGGTTATTTCTGAAGCGCGGCTTACACACGCAACTTAATTTAGAATATTTACCGTTTTATTTAAATATAATATTTTTTCGCTCATTTACTTCAATGATTCCAACTAAAGCGTGCGCACGTACCGCATTTACATATTTAATTCGCGCGGGTGTGGCGGTACCAACGGCGACGGTCGGAACTAACTAAACTAATGTAATTTCACATCTTACATAGAACAAATTTTATCGCGGCAGACTGGTATAGCCGCGAGGCTTAACGCACTAGGTACCAAGTCGACCCGGCAATCGAGTTCGAGATCCAACCAGACCAAATTATTTTTTTACATTTTAAATACTTCTTATTTATTTAATTCTACCGCTCATCTGAGACCTCATAACATAGAAAACAACTACAACAGCTGTATGTCAGAGCTACCGACCTTTGAAATATTAATTAAATAAAATAAAATAAATAACTGATATTTAAAGATAAAAAAAATAAAACTGTTTGATAACCCTGTGGAATTCAAATTTCCCGCTCCAAGAGGATGAGGGAAAAGAAAAAAATAAATTCCAAGATGGCGGACTGCAACGCTAGCACTCATGTGGTGACAGAAGGTACTATGATGCAGTATTATCTAAACTTTTTCATTTGAAAGTGAGAAACGATCCTCCATATCTATAATAAAGTCGATAGTTACACAATCGCATTGTGGCGGACACCGCATTGCATTATATTTTCTGTGGTGTCCGTATCAGCATTTTATATTATTAGTTTAAATATTAATTTGTTTTACGTCGTTTAAGTAGTTTATGTGGTGTAAATGGTGCATCCGTAATCATGCACACATCGGTTCGAATCCGAGTTCATATATATATATTTTTTTTTTTTATTTAAATATATTGATTTATTAATAATTGGTAACCTCTGTAAAAATATTTGAATTAAAATAAAAACTACATAAAATTTTATTTCACTAATAATAACTTCTGATTTTTTCATATTTTTTTTTTCAATCAGAGATTAATAATAGATCAGTATATTTAAATTAAAAAAAAGCTAAAGAAAATGAAGTCTGATTCAAACCGACGTGTCTTCCCTTGTAAGATCCAAATATTTCATTAATTAAAATTTTATTTCGCTATAACTCTGGAACCAATGAAAATAAGTACCGCTTACGATATAATTGAAAAGTTCTGAATGAGGGCTTATTACGCAGTTAAGAAAAAGTCCAAAATCCAAATTTTTTTGGATTTGGGGCTTTTTTGGATACTTTTGCTCAAGTCGATTGCAATCAAAAGGCGAGGTGCACAACTAGATGTTACAACAGTTCTGAATCCAAAATGTCAACATTCTATAGCTAATCGTTTTTGAGTTATGCGAGATACATATATACATACGTACGTACAGATATCACAACAAAACTAGTCAGAATGGATTCAGGGGTGGTCAAAATGGATATTTCAGTTGAAATCTGAAAACCAAAATTTTTCATGAACATTCCTTTACTTCGTATAAGGAAGTAAAAAGAAAAATTGAGATCGTATATGAATCTAATAGAAAAGACATGTATCAGAGAGAAGAGAAATAAGTCAATTTTTTCCTCTTTTAAACAATCACAAAGGTTATCACCAAGAATAGTTTGTTTTCAATATGAAATAAATAACACAAGATCTAGTATAAAATGAAAAACAAGGAATTAGATTTATTACATATATACAAAAAATAATCTTCAAAGCACCAACATCTGACAAAATAAAAAAAAGAAACAGACGTTTAGAGACTGTAAGGGACTCTACAAAAGAAAGAAAATCATAATCGATATGGACTATAATGGAATCATAAGAGAAATTTAAAAAAAAAAAGTAAATGGTTTGAGGTAGAAATGTGTTTTTGCAGGAAACTGAAGTGGACAAGCCGAATGGATAAAAAACAGTAACAAGTTATAGAAGTGAATGAAACAGGTCACTTAAATTTGTTTTAAAAAGAAGGACAAAAATTGATAGAGAATGTATTGTGAAACCATTAATTAATAAATATAACCGCTCTAAGAGGAATTGAGTACAGTGTAAAAAAATGGCACAGTTAACAAACAGAATAACCTTTTTATTCTGTTCGGTACATAATAATAGATACATAAATCATGTCAAGTAAATATGTTACTCAACAGATAAAAAGAGGAACTAACATCATTTATCGTTGTGTATCAAGGGAAAATATGGTTAAACCTTGATCAGAACAGCTTTACAATATAACTTATAATTAAAAAATAATATATACAATTAAAATCCATATTAATTATTTAAAATATAAACACATGAAGTAATGTTCATAAATTATAAGAAGATATTAAATATAAAAAATAAATCAAAGTAATTTATTTTTCTACAAAAGAAAAATTTTTTAATTTTATTTTAAATAAACTAGTAAGAAGATAGTGACAACAGAAGCACAGTAAGTATCTTTTTTATAAGCCAAAGTATATTATTGAGTTACTCAATAACAGTACTGTTGTTCAGTTTGATAAAGTCTGATATTGTTATTTTTTTAATAGTAAGTGACTTAATTTCAGTAAAGATTGTATATTCATAAATATAGACACAAGGATAAGTTAACATTTTCAATTTCCTAATATTAGTATACACGATTCATACTTTTGGACATCAGACAATGATCCCATTGACAATGATCTCATTGTAAACACACCTATAAGCAACTAAGAGTTAATTTTTACAATAGAATGTGTATATTCATGGTTTGTGGTGTGTGTGTGTGTGTGTGTGTGTGTGTGTGTGTGTGTGTGTGTGTGTGTGTGTGTGTGTGTGTGTGTGTGTGTGTGTGTGTGTGTGTGTGTGTGTGTGAGAGTGAGAGAGAGAGAATATAAAGAATGAAGCAAAAAAATGTTACTCATTCTCTTTTTCAATCTAATATCTTTTGTATTTTTAATGTAATTATTAAATTAAAAACTTACTGAATTACAGAACCGTAAAACTAAGAATTTACTTACCTACATATAATGAAAGAAACATCCCATATCTTTAGCTTATTTGCACATATTCTACAATTTTAAATTCTTATTAACTTAAGATTAAAAACCCTTTTAGTTTAAAGAGATTGAAGATAAAGTTTAATAAACCTTCTAATTGACTTGAAAGCAGACCTGTTTCTCCTTTAAAAAAATTTTAAATGCAATGATTCAATGATTACACAGTAGCAGTAAACAACTTCCATCCATTTATCTGTATTTAAATAGTATCTTATTAAATACATATCTACAGATATATATTATTTCTATACATCTTATAGAAATACAAAAATAATAAATCTCTTTTGAATTTTTTTAATTGTTTTTCCTTGGTTCAGAACAGTACAGCATTTTATTATTTCTATCAGGATAATAACAGTCAGTTGTTTGCCCACAAAAAAATATGTTTTGTGGAGTTAACATTCAGTACTTATATAATGGAATCTATTTTATTTATTCTTATATGTTAGGTGTTGTATATTGCTGAACTATTCTTCTGATAATGAGAATGTGTTCATCTTTTAATAATTTCTATTTTCATTCATAATTTTCTTTATTTTTAAAGTTTAAAATCCATAATAACACGAGTAAATTAAAGTTTTACAGTAATAATTTCAGATGAAATCATGTTTACTAGCACAGATAGCTCTTGATGTATAACTAAAAAAATTTTGATGTTTGAATAAAATTCTTTCATTACTATACTGTGCAAATTAATTGAGACAAGCTATTTTTTCTCTAAATTGTTATGCACCAGTTACGTCTGAAACCATCTTAAACCGGTTTTATCTGCCTTGAAGTGGTATGACTGTTCAATCTTGACACTAAGAAAGCAGATTGACAGGTTTTAAAGTGCAAGGAGTCATCTTAGCTTTAGTTTTGAGCCTTTGCGTGCAGCAGGTGGATGTTAGTTTTTGCACTCTGTTCAGGCTGGCTATAGATATTCACAATTTTAACAAATAACTATTGCACCTGATATTAATAATATAACGAATGTATTTATTACTGATGAGTAATACGTATTACGACAAATACTTAAATAGAAAATAATAATGAATAGGCTCATTTTGTCCTTCATCAGCTAACCAGTCGCACAACAATACATTTCGTTGCCACTAAATCTCACTTCCACTCTATCACAGCTGACTGAATTAAATGAATTTTTATTTTCAAGATGCCCTCCATCTTGGAAACTTAAGTTTTCAACCAAATTAACATAATTTAAATGATACTTGAAATTAATGATCATATAATATAATTAAACTGTAACCTTTTCAGAACATAAACAATTTGTTGAATAACTAAAATGGTTGAAATTATTCAATTAAACATTACATTTCATTGTCACTGACCAGGAGTGGACCAACCTTATTTATGGATCTCTTAAGAATTTGTGATTGAGTTTTAATACTGACTACTCTCACTCTAACATCGACACCCGAAATTGTTTCAACTACACGACCCAACTTCCAGCATGCAATTGTCTTAAATATTCAGACTTGATGATTAATTTTGTGATTCTGGATTTTTCTGGTAGTATTATAGGATGTTTTTGATCGAATATAATATCCAAGTTGTGAAGTCTGCCACCTACCCTGATAACGTGATTTTCATCTAAAAATGGAGACAACAAAATGACTTTGCTACAGTTTGACATATTCTTCTTGTTCTTTAATGATTGATATTCATCTGCAAAATGTTTGCGTTGTACAATTTTCAAGATTTTAGTTTCAGAGGTGTTCAATTCTTGATCAGTTAATAGACCCATGATACGATTATTATGATTTATCTTTCTTGAATTATAACAAAATCCTAACATAAAAGCGGTTACCCTCTTAAGTTTAAGAATATCTGAATATTTATTCAGTAGTAATTGACTCTCTTCTTGTTTTCCTGTTGTTAAGAATACATTGATTTTTTGTTTTTGCTCTGGAAGTTTATTATCTGGATAAAAATGAATATTGTGATAAGATTTCCATGTAGATTCTTCGAACAGCCACTCGGGACCATTCCATCACAATGATGACTTTACAAGAGTGTCAGCTCCAACTCTGCGTGAGGCTAAGTCTGATGGATTGTCTTGACTTCTCACATGTTTCCAATTTTCTGTATCTGTTAATCGCTGAATTTTTGCAACACGGTTTGATATAAATGTACTCCAGTTTTGATGATTTTGATGCAAGCCAGGACAAGACTATCGTTGAATCAGTCCAATAGTAGACTTTATATTTGTCAAGTTTTAATGCTGATGATGTCTTTTCTAATAACTGTGCAGCCACTGTTGCACCAAATAGTTCCAATCTCGGTAAAGTAACTATTTTGATAGGTGCTACTCATGTTTTTGAACAAACTAAAACAATACTGATATTTCCTGAGGAGTCCTCACACTTAAGCAAATACAAGTTCTGTAACCTGACTCAGAAGCACCTGAACATGCATGTAATTCTAAAGTGGTTATTTGATTCCGGCAACGAATAAATCTTGGAATTCTCAAAATATACAAACAATTAGGAGTGTTTCTGAATTGAATCCACTCATTATGAATGAACATTGGAATACTTTCATCCCATGCTAATTTAAGTTTCCATAGTTCCTGAACAATAATTTTTACCTTCAAAATGACTGGGCCAATTAGTCCCAGTGGATCAAAGAGTTTTGAAACTTCTGATAATATTTTCCCTTTTGTAATATGACTTGTGTCTTCAAAATTAAGGTTAATGACATATTGAAAGGTGCCTGCTTCTGAATTCCAGTAAATACTTAATGATTTTACTGTTGACTCATCTTTCTCCAACTTATAACTCTGCTGAGTCTCATGGTCTTCAGGACGTATATCTTCAAGTACCTCCTTGATTAGCACACCATTTTCTAAGATTAAATCCTGCTGTCTGTAATAATTTTGTTAATTGTTTTTGTAAGTATTTGGCATCTTCTATTGTGTCAGCTCCAGTTAAAACATCATCAATGTAGAAATCAGTCAATACTACTGGTGCTGTATGCTCAAATGAATTTAGATTATCTATTGCTAACTGTTTCAATGATCTGGTAGCTAGGTATGGTGAAGAAGTCATACCATAAGTTGGAGTCAATAATCGGTAAGTCTTAATCGGTTTGTTTGAGTTTTCTCTCCAAAAAATCAGTTGATAACATGTTTGATCTGGATGTAGTAGTATCTGACGTTACATTTTTTCTACATCAGCTGTACTTGCATATAGATGTTTCCAAAAACAAGCAACAATAGAAAATAAGTCCTCTTGAACCACTGGACCATTCATTAAGCAATCATTTAAAGATAACTTGTTTTCAGTTTTACAAGAAGCATCAAATACTACTCGTAACTTAGTAGTAGTGCTATGATTTTTAATCACACAATGGTATGGAATAAAATAATATGGTTTTTTAATAGGATTTGAATCAATCATTTCCATACGATTTAATCTCTCATACTCCTGCATAAATTCACAATATTGTTTCTTCATTTTAGGATCTTTTGATAATCATTTTTCTAATCGATTGAATCTTCTTAATGCTATTTCTTTAGACAAACTTAATTCTAAAATATTGGATTTAGTTGGAAGCGTTAACAACGAATCTTCCACTTTCTGTTCTTTGAACATTTTCAACGAATAATTTTTCACAAACTGCCTCTTCTCTAATGAGTGCTCTTTGTTGCTTGTTATCTATTTCTTCTAGATTCCAGAAGTTTTCAAGCTGATTATTGATTTGATCTTCAGTGCAAAAAATGTATTATCTGTTACTGAATCTCCTCGTATTCTTCCTGAAATAATCCACCCTAACAGATTCTTCTGAAGGATTGGATGTCCATCTTTTAATTTAATCTGACCTACACACAGAAGCTCATAAAATATCTCGGCTCCAATTAACACCTGTATAATCGCTGGCTTGTTAAATGAAGGATCTGCCATTAACAACCTCATTGGAAGAGCCCAATCAGAAATATTAATAATTTTGGAAAGTATTAGTGATTTTTGGTAAAACAACAAATTCTAATTGATTTTCATAACTGAGATATCTAGATTTGATTGATGCTGTGACTGCATAATTTGAAGTAGTGTGACTGTTTCCCACACCACCAATAGACATATTTACACTTCGACGTTGGAGCTTAAGTTTCTGACATAATGATTCAGAAATTATGTTTACTGAAGAACCTTCTCTCTCTCTCTTTTTTCCTGTTTAGCCTCCGATAACTACCGTTTAGATAATTCTTCAGAGGATGAATGAGGATGATATGTATGAGTGTAAATGAAGTCTAGTCTTGTACATTCTCAGTTCGACCGTTCCTGAGATGTGTGGTTAATTGAAACCCAACCACCAAAGAACACCAGTATCCACAATCTAGTATTCAAATCCGTGTAAAAATAACTGGCTTTACTAGGACTTGAACGCTGGAACTCTCGACTTCCAAATCAGCTGATTTGGGAAGACGCGTTCACCACTAGACCAAGCCGGTGGGTTTTACTGAAGAACCTGGGTCTAATAATGCTCTACAGGTAATATAGAGCATGTCCAGCAAACTGTAAAACAACCTCTGAAACAGATTTTTTGGGGTTTTTTCATGACAAATGGCACTGGAAGCTTAGTTCCTGTTCAAGATATGATGAATTCAACCGAGTACATAGAAATATTACTACGTGGGATTGTTCCGTTTGTGCAAACTTTTGACGGTACATTTCAACATGACTTGTCCCCTTGACATAATTCAAGATCAGTAAAGACTTTCATGCTGGAAAATCAAATTAATGTGCTTGATCAGCCTGGAAATTCATCAGACTTAAATCCAAATGAGAACTTGTGGAATATTTTAAAGAGACGTTTAGATAAGATGGACTGTATGACAAAAGAACACGTGATAACTAATGTTATAAAAATGTGGTTCCATGATGATGAAGTCAAGAATATGTGCACTAATTTAGTAGAGTCGATGCCAAAACATCTTCAAAAAGTCATTTCTGCTAAAGCAGGAAATACTTTGTACTAATACATGTATTTATCAGTGTAAATTAAGGTATAGAATGAATAAGAGCATAGTTTTTTGAAAGATTTTTTTTTTTTTTTTACTTTGTTACAGTTAATTTGCACAGTAGAGTATATATTGTAATTTAGTTCATCTTAGAGAAGAAAATAAGAATAATAAAAAGGTCAATCGTTCTTTTTTTGTGGTATCATAATTATTTATTGATGTCGTTTATTTTATATGTTTTTTAAATTCTCTGAAATTATTATTATCCTCACAGTAGCGATAATGCCTGTGCATTTCATCCAAAACTTCTAAGATTCCCAGTAAAAAATCCAACATGGTAAAAATTCATTATCATCCATCAGCAGCTGTTACAGGCCAAGAAGGTAATTTTTAGTAATGAAACACATTTATTTGTGTAGGATTAGCAAAAATATATTGTTAAATTATAAATAATATTGTTAAATTATAAAAATTAATTGTTATTAAAATTATTTTTGTCAAATAACCATGTATAATTTATAAACTCAATTTACATAACGATTATACTTGTATTACCACATAAAATTGAAATTAGAAAATAATAATAATAATAATAAAGATAAATAAATTATTGTTTGTAGGATATATTATGTACCCTAGCTGGATTTAGTTGAAAAATGATAAATCATTTGTTGATGTATAATAACTACCCGTCTCAGATTTTTTTAATACTTATGATATACATTATTTTCACTGTAAATAACACATTTTTTATGATTTCATCAACTTACAACTTTAATGAGATATTCATTAAAGATTTTTTAAATTGCAAATTATTTTGTAATTATTTTTTATACTTGGTAATTTTTATCTTTATTTGTTTAACATTATTTCATGATTTTGAATTTTAAACAATTAAAAATTATGAATTTTAATCACTTTTTTCTTTTTTTTTTTAATTAATCTTATATTATTTTGCAATACTGCTCTGATAAGGTTTTATCATAGTTTCTCTCGATCCATCCTGGCAAAGAAATATATCCTTTTCTTCCCTGAAGTGGCACATCTGCCTGGTCTTGATGTAATTTATATAATGTATCAGTCAAATTATTTGTTTACTGAAATGTATTAACAATAACATAACCTAACACTGGCAAATTTTTTAGGGATCACACAGATGAACTATTTAATGCTGTAGAAATATCTATCTTTTTTCATATAAATAGCAGCTGTAAACAATGTTTTTTCCTTGCATTAGTGATAAATTATTTATAGGTGAAAGGTAACAGAGTACCACTTACACAGTATTCCTCCCTAGCTGAAGTCTAAGAAACATAGTCAGGAATGGAGATTAGATATAGTGCAATAGTCCTATCTCACCCTTTTTTTTTTTTAATAAATTTTAAGGAATTAATTTTACTTGCATTAGAATCACTGATAAAATGATATTACGACAAAATACAGCCAAATACAAAAATAATTTTAACTTAACATTTGTTTATAATAAAAATAAGAATGAAAAAATTATGTTCTACTTTTGTATTAGTAAAAATCAAAATATGTTTATTCTATCTGCTTAATTTTTTTTTTTCAATAAGATTTTTTTTTTGTCTTCAGTCATTTGACTGGTTTGATGCAGCTCTCCAAGATTCCCTGTCTAGTGCTAGTCGTATCATTTGGTATACCCCTACATCCTACATCCCTAACAACTTGTTTTACATATTCCAAACGTGGCCTGCCCTACCTGTCCTTCCAAAATTAAAGCAACTATTCCAGGACGCCTTAGTATGTGGCCTATAAGATTGTCTCTTCTTTTAACTATATTTTTCCAAATGCTTCTTTCTTAGTCTATTTGCCGCAACATTTCTTCATTTGTCACTTTATCCACCCATCTGATTTTTAACATTCTCCTATAGCACCACATTTCAAAAGGTTCTAATCTTTTCTTCTCAGATACTCCGATCGTCCAAGTTTCACTTCCATATAAAGCGACGCTCCAAACATATACTTTCAAAAATCTTTTCCTGACATTTAAATTAATTTTTTATGTAAACAAATTATATTTCTGACTGAAGGCTTGTTTCGCTTGTGCTATTCGGCATTTTATATCGCTCCTGCTTCGTCCATCTTTAGTAATTCCACTTCCCAAATAACAAAATTCTTCTACCTCCATAATCTGTTCTCTTCCTATTTTCACATTCAGTGGTCCATCTTTGTTATTTCTACTACATTTCATTACTTTTGTTTTGTTCTTGTTTATTTTCACGCGATAGTTCTTGCGTAGGACTTCATCTATGCCGTTCATTGTTTCTTCTAAATCCTTTTTACTCTCGGCTAGAATTACTATATCATCAGCAAATCGTAGCATCGTTATCTTTTCACCTTGTACTGTTACTCCGAATCTAAATTGTTCTTTAACATCATTAACTGCTAGTTCCATGTAAAGATTAAAAAGTAACAGAGATAGGGAACATCCTTGTCAGACTCCCTTTCTTATTACGGCTTCTTTCTTATGTTCTTCAATTATTACTGTTGTTGTTTGGTTCCTGTAAATGTTAGCAATCACTCTTCTATCTCTGTATTTGAACCCTAATTTTTTTTAAAATGCTGAACATTTTATTCCAGTCTACGTTATCGAATGCCTTTTCTATGTCTATAAATGCCAAGTATGTCGGTTTGTTTTTCTTTAATCTTCCTTTTACTGTTAATCTGAGGCCTAAAATTGCTTCCCTTGTCCCCATACTTTTCCTGAAACCAAATCGGTCTTCTCCTAACACTTCTTCCACTCTCCTCTCAATTCTTCCGTATAGAATTCTAGTTAAGATTTTTGATTTATGACTAGTTAAACTAATTGTTCTGTATTCTTCACATTTATCTGCCCCTGCTTTTTTTGGTATCATGACTATAACACATTTTTTGAAGTCTGACGGAACTTCCCCTTTTTAATAAATATTACACACCAGTTTGTTTAATCTATCAATCGCTTCCTCAGCTGCACTGCGCAGTAATTCTACAGGTATTCCGTCTATTCCAGGAGCCTTTCTGCCATTTAAATCTTTTAATGCTGTCTTAAATTCAGTTCTCAGTATTGTTTCTCCCATTTAATAAGATAGAAAACTAAAATTTAACACATTGATTACTTTGTATTGTATTGATTAATATGTATTGTTTTTTCAATCTTGTATTTACAAAAAAAAACACGCTCCCTTTTTCTGTTTAGCCTCCCAAACCACCGCAAGTTATTATTTCAGAGGATGATATGTATGAATGTAAATGAAGTGTAGTCTTGTACAGTCTCAGGACAACCGTTCCTGAAATGTGTGGTTAATTGAAACCCAACCACCAAAAGAACACTGGTACCCACGATCTAGTACTCAGATCCCTATAAAAGTAACTGTCTTTACTTGGATTTCAACATTAGAACTCTTGAATTCAAAATCAGCTGATTTGTGATGACATGTTCACCACTAGACCAACACAATGGGCTACAAAACTACTGCTTTCAAAAAGATTGTTGCTTTATTTCCGATGCCTTCCTTATTGCTCATCATATTTTTATTTTATGTTTTTATAAATAAACTTGTATTTCAATACTATAGATTCAACCAGGTTCTTATTTGAAATAGGTTTTTATTATTCAAAAATTTACATTTGACTAATATTTCAATAAATATTATGAAATACAGTAGTATACAACTGAATTCATTGACATTGTGTGTATTACTTACTGAGATACATATTAATATTAAAGAATTACTGAAATTTTTTTTTGTACAGCTTTCATTAGATAAAATTAAATATAACGTAAGCACATTAAAAATATATAATGACGTAAATAGATAAAATAATAATCAATTGTTCCAGTACTAGGATACTGTACTTACAAAATAAATAATACTAAAAATTTGATTATTGAAAGGAAAATAATAGAATTTTAAAAAATTATACATAGAAAAACAGTACACTACTACAGGACAAACCTCATATTTACTTCCCAAATAATGATATACTATTGGTGAATAGAACAAAGATCCCTGATAGAGTTAAACTTTAAGTTAATTCTAAATTTAATGTTCATTAACCTTTTTTAAATAAAAGTTAATGAATATAAAATTTAAAATTAATTTAGTTCTTTTACCATAAAAATATTTATTGGGTGTGAAAAAATAGAATGAATTGATCAAGGCATGGAAATACCTAACTGAAGCAGGGTAAATCACTTATTAACAATAATGATGATGAAAGATTCTATTTAAAATTATTTTTATTCTTGTATAAGTATCCTGCTATGAATACATTTGTTTGTCCAACAAAATTGAAATTATAATTTCTCATTTCAAATTTGTTTAATGTGTTACATATTAGGTTCATTCATTTAGCAAAAGTAGCAGCCTTCTATCGTACCTCTTGAAAATACACATTATAGTACCGACGTACAATATTAACAATTTTTCAGAGTTATTTTATTGTGTAATATAGTTTATTACAGACTAACATAACTATGTAAAATAGTTACATAACATATGTAAAATCATATTACATTGTATAAATATTGTACGTTAACGTGCCTTATCTACATCTATAATATAGCATTGTCAACATTTTAAAATAAACTCCCCTTTCCAATTACACAATCTTCTATCTAATGATTCTCTTTCTCTTGTATAAAAAGTATCCATATTTACTGATTTTATATCAGATTTAAGTGTATATCCATTTAGTAAGCAGAACTGTTATGTATTTTATGATTCATTATAATGTGAATAAGAATATACCAATAATTCTTCTCTTTTCAAAACTGCATAAATTCAGTGGTGCAAACCATTCTTCTGTTACTTTCAAAAACCAATGAAATATTCTCTTGTTCCCAAAAAATAAATTTAAATATTTATAAAAAATTTTGAAAGTAAAGAAAAATATATTTTAATTATTAATTTTAAAAAATGTTTACTTTTGAAACATGAGGATTGTCCTCATTTTGCATTTCTAGTATTATAAGAAGACAATATTATTTTTAAATAACAAAATTTAAAAAATGTTTAATTTAAGATATAATTTATATTTAATTAATTTTTTTAACAAGAGATAATTTTTACCATCTTCCCTGTACTGATTAGAGAATTACTGAAATAATCTGTTAGTGCAGTGAATGTTAAGTGTAATCTGGGACTTTCAAGAGTGAATGTGTTGTCATTGGTGTAATTTTTATCAGCTTCCTAATCTGTATAGATACTTACTGGACTAATCTCTTAGGATATTGAATATTATGTGTAATAAGCGAAAAGAGAGGATGAATGTCTGATGTCATTTGCTTAATGTTTATCGACCATTTCTATACATTTCTTCAAATATTTTCGATTAGAAAAATATTGATGTAATGTGTGTGAATGGTGAATGTTAATTATTGTCTGCGATATTGAAGGTTGAATATTTCTTGTCATAGGTTTTATGGGATTTCGTATGCAGATTAAATATTTAGTGAAGTAATCTGTGACGACAGTAAATGTTAGCTGTAATTTGCGAAAGTAATCATTGAGGGCGGTCAATGTTAAGTGTAATTTGCGATATTGAAAGGACAGTGTGTGTGGTTATTGGTTCAATTTTTATCAGCTTTTCACTTCTGATCGGGTAGTTACTTAAGTAACCCTTGAGGGGAGTCAATATTAAGTGTATTCTGCATTATTGAAGGGTGAATGTGTGTTGTTATTGGTTCAATTTTTATCAGCTTTCTCATTTTGATAGAGTAGTTACTTAAGTAATCTTTCAGTTTAGTGAATTTTAAGTGTAATTTGCGATATTGAACGGTGAATTTGTGTTGCTATTGGTTTAATTTCAAAAAAAAAAATGTTATTGTTTCTCTAAATGTAATATCATTTATCGAATTGCTTTTTTGCGTACATTACAGGTATGTATAAGAAAAGTTTCTGTGACTCTTAGTTTTAAATAAATTACGCTTAAAAAAAAATTAAGGGAAAATATAGAAAAAAATCAGTGAAATTTATAATTTGTTATGTCCATAATGAATGATTTCACTGATCTTCGCCTCAGGAACATCCCGAATAATGTCCAACAGTAATCGGCTAGCATGTTAGTATTCTATTTCCCTGTATAGCAGTTTTCCATCACCAAAATGCCTTGTCGAAATGTTCACGGTGTTCGTCACTTACGTCTCCGAGATTGTCCAGAAAAAATACAGATGTGAGAAGGGGAAATGTATTTTAACGACATATTACATCCCATAGCTCTGTATGATGAAAGAAGTTGATTAATAATTGTCGGATATTTATTTGCCGAGAAACTTATTTAAATGAAGCCTAAGCTGCACTTTCTACATTATTTAACATTGACATAAATACAACATCTTTGACCAACTCCCTTATTTGAGGACCAACAAATATTCCTTCTTTAATTTTTGCTTCACTTACATTCAGAAATCTTTGCCTGATGTATAGAAATCGTGGATTATCCTTCATCGCTTTTACAAATTTTTTCATTATTACTAGCTTGATATGGAGGGGAAATAATATTTTTTTGGGTACTAATAAGGACTCGTGAATAATATTTTTCCTATTTAGAGTTAAGTTGACTAGTTTCTTCCACCATTTGGTAACATAATGTTTATCCCTAGGTTTAAAGAAAATACATAGGTTGCAAAGAAAATACATATACAAAGTATAGCCTAACTGCATGCCTAACAAAATAGCTACAATTTTCAAATCACCACATATGTTCCACCTATCTTTTTTATAATTTATTTTTTCAAGAACATCTTTCATCAAAAATAACAAATTACTCTTATTATCTTCCAATCCTGAATCAAATCGCCAAAATTCATAAGCAAGGTTATACATTAACGTAATGAAATTATGTAATTGCTACAAGAATATGATTTGGGGTCCAGAAACTACAAAAATAAAAAAGGTTTTTTGCCTTCATCCCTGATTTTTAGCATCCTTTAACTTTTATAATAAATATACTGACTGTGTAACTTAAAGTATTACTATTTAACAGGGAAAATATTAATGAATTTTGATAAACTTTAATAGTACGTTTTAAAAAATCATATTTATAAAAAATAACATTATGAACAAATTTTAATTTGAATACACACACACGCAGACTTATAAAATTATGCCGTTAAAGATTTGTATATATATACAAAAATAATAATTTATCCCCTCATTGCATATTTGTAGGTGGGACTATAGAAGTCATGTTGGTTGGTTTTTTTTTTTGTCTTCAGTCATCTGACTGGTTTGATGCAGCTCTCCAATATTCCCTATCTAGTGTTAGTCGTTTCATTTCAGTATACCCTCTACATCCTACATCCCTAACAATTTGTTTTACATATTCCAAACGTGGCCTGCCAACACAATTTTTTCCTTCTACCTGTCCCTCCAATATTAAAGCGACTATTCCAGGACGCCTTAGTATGTGGCCTATAAGTCTGTCTCTTCTTTTAACTATATTTTTCCAAATGCTTCTTTCTTCATCTATTTGTCGCAATACCTCTTCATTTGTCACTTTATCCACCCATCTGATTTTTAACATTCTCCTATAGCACCGCATTTCAAAAGCTTCTAATCTTTTCTTCTCAGATACTCCGATCGTCCAAGTTTCACTTCCATATAAAGCGACACTCCAAACATATACTTTCAAAAATGTTTTCCTGACATTTAAATTCATTTTTGATGTAAACAAATTATATTTCTGACTGAAGGCACGTTTCGCTTGTGCTATTCGGCATTTTATATCGCTCTTGATTCGTCCTTCTTTAGTAATTCTACTTCCCAAATAACAAAATTCTTCTACCCTCATAATCTTTTCTCCTCCTATTTTCACATTCAGTGGATCCAACTTTGTTATTTCTACTACATTTCATTACTTTTGTTTTGTTCTTGTTTATTTTCACGCGATAGTTCTTGCGTAGGACTTCATCTATGCCGTTCATTGTTTCTTCTAAATCCTTTTTACTCTCAGCTAGAATTACTATATCATCAGCAAATCGTAGCATCGTTATCTTTTCACCTTGTACTGTTACTCCGAATCTAAATTGTTCTTTAACATCATTAACTGCTAGTTCCATGTAAAGATTAAAAAGTAACAGGGATAGGGAACATCCTTGTCGGACTCCCTTTCTTAATACGGCTTCTTTCTTATGTTCTTCAATTATTACTGTTGCTGTTTGGTTCCTGTACATGTTAGCAATTGTTCTTCTATCTCTGTATTTGAACACTAATTTTTTTAAAATGCTGAACATTTTATTCCAGTCTACGTTATCGAATGCCTTTTCTATGTCTATAAGTGCCAAGTATGTCGATTTGTTTTTCTTTAATCTTCCTTTTACTGTTAATCTGAGGCCTAAAATTGCTTCCCTTGTCCCTATACTTTTCCTGAAACCAAATCGGTCTTCTCCTAACACTTCCTCCACTCTCCTCTCAATTCTTCTGTATAGAATTCTAGTTAAGATTTTTGATGCATGACTAGTTAAACTAATTGTTCTGTATTCTTCGCATTTATCTGCCCCTGCTTTCTTTGGTATCATGAATATAACACGTTTTTTGAAGTCTGACGGAAATTCCCCTTTTTCATAAATATTACACACCAGTTTGTATAATCTATCAATCGCTTCCTCACCAGCACTGCACAATAATTCTACAGGTATTCCGTCTATTCCAGGAGCCTTTCTGCCATTTAAATCTTTTAATGCTCTCTTAAATTCAGATCTCAGTATTGTTTCTCCCATTTCATCCTCCTCAACTTCCTCTATAACACTATTTTCTAATTCATTTCCTCCATATAACTCTTCAATATATTCCACCCATCTATCGACTTTACCTTTCGTATTATATATTGGTGTACCATCTTTGTTTAACACATTATTAGATTTTAATTTATGTACCCCAAAATTTTCCTTAACTTTCCTGTATGCTCCGTCTATTTATGTTCGTTGGTAATATTGCAAAACTATGTTGAAGTTTTGATGAATTTTTTTACTGCCGGGGTACAGTTATACACTTTTTTTCATTGTTCCCAAGACACAAGTTACTTAATGGCTGGGACCCAATCCCAGAAAACTGCAGTACTAAGGAAAAATATGAATTATTATAATATATTTACTTATATATGATATTATATTTTTCTAATGTGTACATCGCCATCTGTTCAACTAGTGAACAATAGGCAACCCCCCCCCCCCCAGCACAATGAATGAGGAGGATATGTAAATGAGGTGTAGTCTTGTACAGACTCAGGCCAACTATTCCTGAGATGAGTGGTTAATTAAACCTCAACCACCAAAGTACACCAGTATCCATTGTCTTATACCAATCTGTATAAAAGCAACAAACTTTCGCTAGAATCTGAACCTCTTCAACTTCAAAAAACAGCTGTTAAACAATTGATTTGCGATGACGAGTTCACCAATAGACAATCCTGGTGAGCTAACTGTTCACTAGTTGAATTGATTGCATGTGTAGGAAAATAAAATAAAATGAATAATAGTATTGGGAAATAAATAAATTTACTATACCGAAAAAATGTCCTTTTTGGATGATGTAATATGCTGACAGTAGGCAAGATATAGAATTATAATATTATTACAATATTTAAGTTATAAGTTATAATATTAAGTTAAAATATTATTAAATATTAAATTAGTATTGATGATTCAGAATTCCAGACTTAACGACTTTATGGCTGACTCTTCTGGTAAAAACTTAAACACTGATATGAAAATAAGAATATATGTTAATAAAATTTTTATCTAAATAAAACAACCTCCTTTTTCATAATATAAAATATCAAAAAGGTTAAAACTGAACATATAAACAATATACTGATCATATAAACGATTAAGGTTTACTTACCATAGTTTCCCTTGATCTATCCATCTAAATACTGTTACAGTCTTGTTTTTTATTCTTAGAGTATAATATACAGCCAATCCTGGTACGATCTATACAATATTTATTGTATAATGAACAGAATAAATGTTTAATTTAAATAATGTTTTGTTTTTAATAACGCTTCCCTGCTGAATTGTAGTTTTTTAGTAGTCATTTAGTATGCTATGCTAACTTATTTCATCATAGTAAGAAACACCAAAAATTACTAAGTTATCTTTAAGTTTGTTATTGAGGAATTATTTTTTTTTTTAATCGGTTTGTAGTTTATTAATATTTGGCTCAATTTGATTATTTGTATTTTTTCTAAGATTTTATTTTATTTAGCTATTTATATAATATTCTTTCATTTCATCTTTAAACCGAATATAAAGTTTTTAGGTTTTTTCTACTTTGTGTCTGAGTGTAGGTCTTTAGTATGCTGCAATATAAATAATATATCAATCCTAACATCACCACCTTTATTAAAACCAAATTTCCTTACTAAGTTTAACTGTTACTGCTTATATAAATTCATACAAAACTTTGAAACAAAAATTTTAGTACTTCTTCTGGACTAAGACCTCAAAATGTTGATAATGTTTTTGGAACAGATGTGTTAATGGAGAGGTCGCTCGATCTGCTATGTTTTAAGTATCAGTAGCTGTTGTAAATAATTTACTTTTGTTATTAATAAGTTGTATGTAATTTGTATATTTAATTATAATTAGACGAGATTAGTGAGTGTAGGTTATGTTTGGGTAGATTATGTAAATTCCATTTACTGACGAATCGTATGTATAACCTTACCAAACATAACTATGCTCGCTAACTGCTTCTAGTTAATGTTAAATATATGACTTATTAATAACAAAAGCGATGTTTAAACTAAATATAATAATTAACATAAAAAATAGCAACAGAAAACAGTAGTACTTAAATCTGGCTGTTACGTTTCCATCATATAACAACCAGAAAAGTAAAAATTAATACATATATTTTTTTAAATTCATGTATTATTTTTACAAAATAAAGAAAAACTTTGTACTTCTTTTTTAATGATTTACACTTTTTGAAACGGAAATGACACAATCGTGAATGTTTGTTTTGTTTTTTAATTTAAATAATTTTTCTTGTGATTTTGTCTCTACCTCAAAATTTTATTTACAGTATTATTATATTTTAAGATCTCTTTTTACAGTTTAGTTTGATCGATATCCTGGTTCAAACCCTGCATTGTTTTTTAATCATTATTTTTTTTATTCATATTGATCTTGTTGTAGATCAAACAATACAGGAGAAAAGGGGATTTTACTCTATTTTTGTTTTATTGGATTATGAGCATCTTAAAAATGATCCTCAACAACCTGTTCATTTATTGTAATGAAAAAAGAGCTCGGTTTTAAAGTTTATTTAAACAATTCCATACAAAAATACCAATATTTAAGTAAATAATAGTAAAGTACAAATATCTGTGTACAAATAAAAACAGACATATTATAAAAGCTCATACAGACAGAAAACATATTAGTCTAATGAACATGCAAAGGAAAGAGCTAAGCCCATGCTACATTTTCTGCGCTCTGAATATTAACCTTATTTTCATGAAAATCATCATTACTCGTGATATACTTTAGTTTACAGTCAACCTCACACAACAACCTAGCTTATAGTCTAATTGTTATACTGTGAATACGTGCTATTTTTATTTTTATTCGGTTTAATTTTTGACTTTATTTTTAGTAGATAATGTTTAAAGTATATTGTATGTAATACAAATAGTAGTGAGAGCAAAGGGAACTGTAGAAATACTCATAAGAAACATAAAAGCTATGGCAGATTAACGGACATTAGTAAAATTTACATTAGAAAAATTATAGACATGAGTTCAGCAATCTTTGCTGAATAAAAATGAATTTTATTCATTTGCATTTACCAATGCAATTTGCATTTACCAATGCAAATTTTTTGAGACTGTTCTAGGTGCAACAGATTCTTAAGCATTTTAATGAGAGAATCTTTGCCAGGAAAACGTTCCCTCCCCAATCCTCTTTAACATTGTAGTTGACTTCATAATGCGACGAGTTTTCCAGGGCAGAAAGGGAATTCAGTTTGGACAGCATGGCTTTCTGACTGGTTTGATGTTTGCCGATGACAGTGGCGTTTTCACAGACACTACTAAGGCCACACAGATACTAAGGCCACTGATATCCTCTGTGATATCTCCCGCATTGCCCAATCTAATGGTCTGAAAATAAATGCGGAAAAGACACATGTAATAACAACAGATGGCTCACACACCATTGTCCAATTGTTTAGTGTGCAAACTGAACAAGCATAAGATTTCAAGTATTTGGACTTGCTGGTCCAGGAGAGGAAAGTAGCAACTACAGCAGAAATCCAAAGTTGAATTGATCAAACAACCGCAGCATATGCTTCCCTATAGTGGTACTTATGGAAACAAAGCAACATCTTACTGAAGTCCCATGTTTGTCTTTTCTGCACCCTGATCCTGCCAATTTTATTATATGGAGCAGAAACATACACTACTTAAGACAGACCTGAGCAAACTTAAAAAAATGTTCCAAATGTGATCCCTATGTCAGATCATCAGAGTCTTACTTCACGATCACATCCGGAATCCACCATCACTGTAATCAGACAACAATCAAGGAACAGATTAAAAAATGAAGACTATGATGGTTTGGTCATGTCTGCAGAATGAGTGGAAAGCGACTACCATACAAACTCCTCTGGCATGACCGATGTACCGATGGAGAGTCCAACAAATAGCTCCAAGGAAAATTGGACCAAGCAAATCGATGATGATATAAAAAATCACAGGCTAAACCTTAATGAGGCCAGGACAACAGCCTTGATCACCATGCGTGGAAGCATCTTGTTAATGAAATCAGACAACCACTGGCACTCACAGCAGCTACGGACTTAGTTGTCAATCCAATCCAAACACCGGCTACAGATCAAAGAAGAATGAGAGAATAATAATGGCGAGCAGAATTCGTATGCAGATTAATAAGTGTTGTTATCGTCCAGCAAAGTCATAATCAGCAATGTGAAAATTATTAAAATTTTAGAGATACAAACTTCTGTTGTTAACTACGATTAAGATTAAAATTGACAAACTGGTTTAAGAGATCGAAGTCTGCAAAAAAGTATACTTTTTATTCATGAAATAAGCCGGAAAAAATTGAATTCTTGGAAAAATCAATTAAAGTTAGTGTTACATCTCCTAAATACCAACAAGACAAATACAAAAATAACCAGAATCACTAAATGAGAGCACTATTACTGCTGTAAAAAATAATTTTCCTTCATTTCCATATTAGTCATTGTAGTATATTATACATATTTATCAAATAGTATTTTTTTCAAAATTTTTGTAATTTGTAGCTTCATTTTAATTGTTTTTTTTTTCATTTCATAATTAACTTTTTTCATTTATTATAATCAGTCATAGGAAAAAAGGTGTGGAATCTAACCCCTTTTTTGCATGTAAATTTTTGAATCAAAGTTAAAAAAAGGTTTTATATTTTTCTCTTTGATTTATATTTTTGTCAGAAACTGATATTTTTAGAAAACATTATTTAACAGGTAATCATAAAATAAATCTTCTAATAGTTATACATGTTATAAGAAAAAACTCTCCTCTAAAACTGACAAAATATAATTCAACGCCCTGAATCCCTGTACCTTTCAAACATTAGGAACTTTTTTTTATTAATATGTTTTTCATAATTTATGACAAATTCAATGTCAATAAAAAATAAACATATTTTAATCTGATGATGTAATTATAAATCTCAAAACACTTATTCAAATGAAATTACAAGATAAATCAAAATAAAGTAAGGTACATTTTTCTTTTTTTAATAACTTTTTTAACACTCTGAATAAATAAAAAATACATTTAAAATTATGTAATTATTTAACAAGCTCAAATACAACTTAAGTTTTTATTATGATTAAATTGTTTAGGATTTTTATTGAAATTGAATTACCTCACGGAAAAGACAAACAACAGGAATAATGTTTAACAGATATTTTTTCAATAAGAACATCACTTAAAATTATTTCTGGTTAATCTGTGAGCTATTATATAAAACAAACATTAAATAAACCTAAGTTTTGTATTTAACTGACTAGAGAGCAAATTTTCACAATACATTTCATTGAAATCCAATTTTTTTCAAACGTCTACAAATAATAATTTTACGTAAAACTATCCTTACAGTTAACAAATGAATATTTTTACCTAAAACGATTATTGATATATGATTTTCAGTGGTCACAAAAAAAAAAATTATTAAATATACAGACACATTATTTTTTTATTATGAAATTACAAATAAATAAAATGTTTAATGATTAAATAATTCAAGTGAATCAAATATTTCCATGTATTGTGTAAAGTTAAACACACCAGTGATAAAATACATTATATCACATCAGATTGTTTCATAAATAATGATATTGACATTAATCCAATAGCATATAGTTTCATCGCATATAGTCAGTCATCTGTACATATCATCAATCATTTTATATTTGTTATTAACGTAGTCTCATTTATTTAAAAATCAACTAAATTAATTTTTGTTTCTTAAATTTTATACTTTTCATATGCACTTTTAATGTTTAATCTATCATATGAGAGTAATATGGAAAATTCTTGATGTGACAAAGAAAACAAGATTATCAGAAATTTTTTTCAATGTAATTTTCTTGCAATTTGATGCTTAAACCAACAAATATCCAACTTTTTAATATCCTCAGTAAAATTCAATTTGTCCAGTTCTGCAAAATAAGCAGTACTGGACAAATTGAATTTTAGGTGTGACTTATCGTTTGAAATGATCCAATCTAGCACATGTGGAAGCACTTCAAAGCATAGCTCATGGAGTTTTGCAACAACCCAACAAAGGTTTGTAGGCGCTTTCTCAGTATGGTTTATCTAAATGTTATATTTGTTTGAACAAACATTGAATCTCCAATATATGCAAAATTAATGTTTACTATCACACTTGCTTTTACAATTAATAAAATGATTCCTTATTGTTAATTCAGTACCAATTTAAATATCACAATTTAATGCAGTACAATTCTGTATTTAGTTTAAATATGAGTTTTGTTATTAATAAGCCGCATATTATTTGTATATTAAATAGGTGAGGTTAGTGAGTGAAGTAAGTGTTAGGTTACATTAATATACAAAAAGGAATTGTCAGTTATATTGCCTAACCTTAGCCTTTCTTTTTCCTGTTAAGCCTCAGGTAATTACCTTTCAGATAATATTTCAGAGGATGATATGTATGAGTGTAAATGAAGTGTAGTCTTGTACATTCTCAGTTCGACCATTGCTGAGATGTGTGGTTAATTGAAACCCAACCACAAAAGAACACTGGTATCCACGATCTAGTATTCAAATCCGTGTAAAAATAACCGACTTTACTAGTACTTGAACACTGGAACTGTCGACTGCCAAATCAGCTGATTTGGGAAGACACAACCTAACCTTAACCTAAAGTGTTAACTAATAGATAACAAGTTAGTTATTATATAAATACAATATATATGTGTAAATATAAATTTTAGATTTTTAGGTGGAAGAGAATTGAAAGAAAAGAACCAATATTTTTTTGTAACTATAATTGTATTATGTAATTACTTTATGTATTCTTAAATTTATATTTTTAATGTTTTGACAAAATTTTCTTCTTTATTTTAAAAGGAAATGTCACCTAATCAACTGTACATAGTAATTTGGGAAACAAGACTGCTCAAAAATGATTTATAAAAATGTTATGTAAAAATCCAAGCTAAACAGCCATTTTGATTGTTAAACAATCAAAAAACTTTATTTTATACTTTTCCTCAATGTCTACCGATTGTGATCACTGTAAAAATAGCAATCTCCTTCAGACTTAAACAAAGTACTCACTTTGGTTTGCTACTAATTTTATTTATTTCTTTGTCTAATTTTGTTATACCATATGTGCTTATACATATATATATTTCAAAAAACAACCACCAAACATAGTAACTAAGTCGACATTCGCAGGATCCTGCATCATCAGTCAGTACATATTCTACAATTACATCAGCAAATAACAAAAACAACAAAGAAATAGAAACATAAAAATTAAGAAAATATAAACCACAAAACTTGTAACAACACAACTTTACTGCCATACTAGCAGTGTTTTTATATACTAATTTTATATATATACAAGGTGCGACAATAAAGTAATGAGACTGATTTTTCTTTGCAAGATGTGGCAACCTAGGCACACCATCTGCTCAGTTCGTGAGTTGTGCTGTAATAAGTGAACACGTGTTTTTGACTCTTGTCACAGAAATGAAACAGCAAAATATTGCGCAACGGTATGCCATTTCTTTTTGCGTTAAATTCGGGGGAAAATAGTGTAAAATTGGAGGCCTGGTAAAGAGAAATAAACAAAAGAAAGTATAATTGGAGACAAATAAATTAACGTCAATAGATATAAAGAGAAATTAAGCGCAGAACACAAAAATTCTTTCAGCGCCATACCAAATTGATTCACCAAACATTATCGATGTAACATATATTAATACTGACACTAAAGTAATTAGTGATGCTGGGATTCATACAATTGCCTAAGTACGGAGAGTTTCAATCATCAGTCACTAATAACGCTAATAACTTCCGATTCGTAGACTGTTACTTACAACAAAACTTTTGAGAAGTGAAGTCTGGTTGAAAGCACCCAACTTGGTAATCAGAAATACTGGTTACAAAATTTTGCCAGGGTACCTTGATGAATCTATGTCCAAAATGAAATATCCCAATTAATGTTTGTTTACACAACATCTTCATTGCAATTTCTCATGTGTAAAATTTCAAAATGGTTGCTGCACAGGGCTGCAAAATAGTCGGCTACAGAAAGGAATTTATCACCAGACAATGACAAGTAAAATTTTCTTATTATATTTCCAACCTTCAAAATGATTACAAAAATGAAAAAAAATTTGTAGTTTTATAATAATACATTTTGGTTTAACCTTTTCAGATCATGTAGCCATTAAACTGACTATGTACGGCGTCAGTTTTACAAACTCATTTTATATGGCATCTAAGTCGGTTATTTTGTTTTGTATTCACAAAGGAATCAGTTTTATTACACAATTTGAATGACGTTTATACGATGTAATATGTTTTATTTAGACTAGAAAGAATATGACCATTTTTTTCTCAGAAATGTGCTTGTGTGTGTGTGTGTGTGTGTGTGACTTGTTTATTATAATTGCTATAAGGGTTACGGATTTATTTATTATTTATAAAAATAGCTTATCTTACTAGCAACATATCGATGTATTAAAACACATAATAAATTATGATATATGGCACACAAAAAAAAAAAGGTATTGATGGTCATAAATACATCACTTTTACTTGAGGTCTATAAATATCTTTTCTGACAAATGATATCGGTAAACATGTAACACATAACGATTTGTAATGAATAACACTATACAGCAAAAATTGTTTTTTGTCAATCTGAATAGCCTTTTGAATGGTGGGAATTTCTATAAACGTAGTTTTCTGAATCTACTTTCACTTATACTAAAATATGTTACTAATCTGTGATTTATGACACGGGTTTTTCATCATATTTTTCCCAATTTTCAACCAATTTGCTTGCAATTATTATTTTTTAAATCAGCAAACTATGTTTCATAAACACAAAGAAAAAAAACATTTTGCTAATAAAAAACGCAGTAGAAATGCGCAAAAAAAATTCTGCAATTAAATTATTGTAATTTTTGTACTGTTTCAATTTTTTTTTTTTGTTACAGACATAAAAAATATCCAATCGTAACGGTTTTTTTGACAAAATCTGTTAAATCTCTTTAATATACTGTAATTTTTTTGAAATTTTTTTCACAAGAGGGTAGCATAAGACTATGAAGGAAGGCAATCAAATACCAACATATTTTCGCAGAGCGCTAATCAACCGCGGATGTGATGGGAAAAGATTAAAAAGAATTGGATGTGGTTACATAAATAATTACCTTACTTTTTCAACCCTTTTTGACTTTAAACTTTATTCACTTATTTAAATTTCTCGTCTCAAAATTTGGACATTTTCATTTTATATAGGTGTAAATGCAGACCTTGTACTTGTATGTCCCTGATGTTTCACAGTGGAGTCATCCATTCACTAATTTTCTCTAATACCAGTTTGATGTCAGTTTTAGTAAGTTTTTCTTTCCTTCAAAACCCTCTCTTACCATTGTTAAATGAAATTATAAAATTATGTACTTATCATAATGGCATATTTAAAATATATTTTTCAATAAGAAAGAAAAACTTTCTTATTTTTTCAGAGAAATGTATTCTTTTTTTATGGCTGTTTTTTCTGTTAAAGGGGAAACTGAAACTGATGATCACAATTTTTTTAAGTGATTTAACAACATACAAAATTCTGCTCTTAAAAATATTACTTACAAATATTTTATACAGTCTCCTTAAAATATAGAACATACAAAGTTATAGAAACTCCATTATTGCACATATATGAAAAACCAGGCACTTACTTTTATGCTTTCTTTATCTACTATAATTTGAAGACTTTCTTCAAAAAAATTGAAATTCTCAGCAATAGAGACACATGAAGGTTTAGTTATATAGTTTCATCAACTCAAATGCAAACTACTGTATTCGCCTATAGGCTACATGTAGTCTTGTTCTATAATTTCTACTAAAGTAGAAGCGATTGTTTTATATTCTAAGTTTCTTAAAAATACTAAAATAATTGTAAGATATTTAAGAAATTAGGAGTATGTCCTTAACAAATGACTACAATTTGAGAAAGGTCATACAATAATTTACACAATCGACCTAAATACATTCTAGCAGATTGTATTTAGATACCAAACCTTACCATCTTAGACAAAAAATGAAGGTTCTCAATTCTAGAGTACATTAACCAACAATTTTTTAAATTTATTAATGTAATAATTTTTTTTAAATTAATGCTAATCTAAGATTCAAATAATACCTTTTTTTCCTTGAAGCATTCATTTGAATGCGAATTGCACTTAGTACCCTAGAACTACTAGTTTAGATTATCAGTGATTTAACAATATCAGGTGTCTTTTGATATGGCATTATAAACAGCTAATTCCTAGCAGTCAATGAACCGATGTCACTTTTATTTAAAAAAAGAAAGAAAAACAAGGAATTAATTTTTAAACAAACTTTTAAAAAACTGTTTAATTTTTTTTACACAAAAAAAATTAATATTATAGATTGAAAAACAGATTTAATGTTTACATCAAACAGCAAAGAAGAATATTATGGAAACTAAATAAAATAAAATATGTAACAAGCAAATTAAAATTATAGTACAGTTTAATAATTGACAATCAAAGAAATTTAATTTATAAAAATGTATAAGAATTATTCGTTATCGTTTCCCGCGTTTATTTCCAGGTGGAGGTTTTAATAGTTGAAAATTTGAATTATCTGTTGATGAAAACGAAGTACCGGTATTAAAAAGACTACTGCCACCACCAATTGATGGTACAGGAGTGGCTGATTGTGTTGAACCCCATCCTAAAAAAATAATAAAAACAGATAAATTTTAAAGATAGAAAAACTACACTATTAATAATTATAAAAATAATAAAATGTTTAATTACCGTACCATATATAAAACATTAATTAATTAGCCATTTTACAGTACCGACTGAATAAAGTATGAAGTAAAAATTTTATAGTTAGAGGTAAAAATTGACTAACCAATATTTATTTATCTATTAACAACATGCTGATGCCCCACTACAGTCACTTTTTTTGACAATGATGAAATGATGAAAAAAGGCCAGATCCTTGATGGGAACTGAACCAGGACGAGTTGACTGAAACTCACTATGGTAGCCGTCAAATCAGTAGGCCATCATGTACCATAGAACTCCTATCGCCTGATTAAGTGATGAAGACTGTGATCTAAATCAATAATAATAAAAAAAAAAAAACAAAAAGAAAGAACTGACTCATGTATAGTACAAGGTTTTCTCCATAAAATTATCAAGTATTAAATTAAAACAACCTGTGTTATTTCCTTTTTTCTTTTATGAATTTAAATTTTAATAAGCTTTTACTCAATTTTAATACTACCAACTTTTGATTTGTATTCTGATTAAACTACAAATCAAAAACATGATTTAAAGAATACAAAACAAAAAAATCACCTCAGGACAAACAAAAGTGACAACAGTTTATATATTTCAATGTCAATGAGATGTAATTTAAAAATTTTGAGATTTACAATGGACATCTCTAAAGTAAAGACCGCTGGGAAATTTCTCTCCTTAAGGTTGGCAAACCTGTGTCATTCTGGCCGCACTAGTAATGTACAAACTGCATTGTTTTCTGTAAGTTGTTGCATTGTAGTATCTTTGATTACATGTAAGTTATTATGTTATAAAATGAATAGGAAAATCGATGCTGCCACCGACAGTGAAATACATGATCGAGTCATACATTTTTTTAAACCGTGAAACAGGTTAAGCCGACTGAAATTCATAGGCAGTTGGTTGCTGTGTACAGTGATAATGTAATGAATGAAAGAAATGTCTGAAAATGGTGTCAAAGGTTTAGAAATAACAGAATTAATGTGCATGAAGAACGTTTGGGGAGGCCCTCAATAATCACCAAATACTTGTTGAAATGCGTGGATGATGGAATCAGAAAAGATCATTGTTGAACAATTTCCGACCTGTCCCTTCTTCCACCTCACCGACCACCCACCATATAGTCCGAACTTAGATCCTTCTGATTACCATTTGTTTGGGAAATTGAAAGAATTTTTGAGCGGTAAGCAATTCACGGGTGACAATTAACTTAAAAATGCTCTTTATCAGCGGCTAAATGGACTAGCGGCAGAAGAATACGATGAGGGTATATTGAAGCTGGTGTATCGCTATGATAAATGTCTTAATTCATTTGGCGATTATATAGAGAAGTAGTATAAGATATGTAGTTGAAGAAAAATAAAAAATATTTATGAAGTTTTCAGAATAATTTTTTTTTACAATGAAACGGTCTTTACTTTAGAAATAACCTCTTGTAAAAACAAAACTAATGCTATATCAGCAGTGGAACATATCTTCACAATACATAGTATTCAATTTAACTTGTTCAGTATTGCTTACATGAGATATACCAGAATGATTTTGATGCCCCTTGCTGTCATTAGATAGAGTTACAACATATGTAATATGGGTAAGTACAGTTGTAATAAGAAATATATATACATACAATGACATACTGATACTGCATTATGCCACTCAGAATGTTAACACATGTTAAGTGCAACTAGAAGATAAAATAAAATTTATTTACATAACATAGAATTGGTAGGTTAAAAGTACACCAGCAATATAATAAAAAATTCAGATAAGTAGATTTTATGGAATAAAAATTTATTTAATATATTATTATTCCATATTATCATAATACTAGTAATAAAGCCTGTTGCAAAAAAAAAAAACAGGCTCTAGAATAAGTAATATATTATATTTCACCCATATCCAATACAATATATGCTTTTATATATATATATATATATATATATATATATATATGAAATGCATAACTTTCAAGTGGCTATAGGTTTTCCTAAAGATTCTATTCTTTAGTTTCAATTATAAAATGGTCCTTCCCGTCTCTGAAAATGTTTGGCATCCTGTTATTTCTTAATATTCATTAACTTACAATTTTAATTTGTATCTGCACTTTAATATGTTGTAATTTAGTTACACTAGAAAATTTCTTTATAAACAATACTTTTTGTAAATACTTTTTCTGGATCTGGAAATATCTTGCTTCCTCCAGCCCGTAGATGATTTGAACTTTTACACCATCTAATTTCACAACCTTGACAATGCAATATATTGTTGTCCATGCCCAAACACCGGTTTTGGTAGGTATTTACTTTTAGGAAGGTAAATACTTACTTTTTCCATTGTCTGATCTTGCGATTTATTGATCATCATTGTAAATTCAAATTTTACAGAAACTGTAATCTTTTTAGTATAAATGGAAGGTCAGTATCAGTAGGTTAGGTGCAAGACCAATTCAGAGAATGAAAACCATTTCACTGACAATGAACCGGTTATTACTTCTGCAATAATCAAATTTGGTTTTAGTTCTTTGACTATTAACCTTCTTCCATGACGCAAAATTCATCATTCTACATTAAGATTTCTCAAAAGCACGACAGCTCCTACTTTAATTTCAGTTCATGAACAGGAATTTCTACTGGACAATACTCTTCAGTTATTTTCTCCACTATCAAAATCAATGGAACTTAAGTATGTGCTTGCTGTTTCTTCTAACACATCTAGAACATTCTTATATAAGTCATTAACATCTGAATTTTTGGAACAAAGAATGCCTTTTTTAGCAATTACATAACAATCTGAAACTTAAGTTGTCATCAAATATTTCTTTGGCTATATCTCTGTCAAACAGAATACAAGAAGGTATTTCTACCATTTCCTCTGGTAAATAATCAGTTGATTCAAGATCACAATTGTCAAGCGTAACAGCCACTTGCTTAAAGCGGGATCAACTGAGCAAACATTTTTTAAGTCCTAAGATTTAAAATTTTCCCCACAGTTGACAGAATTTAATGTTCACTTTGACGGTTTTTGTTCTGTCACCATGTTTGACAGCAGGAAGAGTTTCCCTAAATCCCCTGCAAATAAAATATCCTTATTCCTAAAAGGTTTCTGATTTGTCGTAATTTCTTTCAGTAGTCAATCAACTACAGTTAAAGCAAAACTGAGAGCCATTATAGCCAAAATTATGGCTTTACTTCAAGCAGATTAGCAGCAATTCCTACTGATGCAAAAGAAAGCAATAGTTTGTTCTTCATGAATAGTTCTAAAAAGATTTGTAAGTTTTTCCATTGCCTCCGTCAAGGAAAAATCATTTCTGTGGAGGAAGTTCTTGATTGGTAGTTACCAACATAATAGTTTCAAACGCTAATTTTTTGTTCTGGATTTAGTTTACTTGCCATTTCAGAAGCTTTTCATTTTTCTAAAGCAGTATCAAATTATTTAGAGTTTGTGAAATGTTATACGACAACATTGAAAGTTGTATTTATCGCATGAATTATTATTATTCATTTTTAGACTGTTATTAGCTTCTGTAGTATTAAGTCCTGGCATTGTTTACAATTTAGTGTACAGCTAATTTTATGTCTATTTGCAAAATATTCTGAAAAATGGTGTTTATTTTTTTCAAACAGTTGTTTTGCATTAGGTGGCAATTCAAAAATACGAACGTATGGAAATAAATCTCTTACTTGTCATGGTTTGCTGCTACAAACTATTGCCTATCTAAGATCTTTGCCCAGTTTTAACAATTTTTTAATAAACCCCTTTGCATTGCAGATTCTTGTAAACTATCGTCTGGAATGACCTTCTTAGGTCTTCAAAACCTGTAGCTCCAGGTATATGGAGCAGCAGCAACCTTAAACAATACCTTTCAAGATCAGAGCCAAAGTTAACTGAACACATTCTTCCAATTACATTATACCCACAAAGTTTTTGTGGATGCCATTCCCTTTTTTCTCATCAAATACAAAATGCTTTGGTGTTTTACATGAAATGGATTGTACATCTTTACAGGAGACTCTTGCTACTAAATCAGAACTATGCTCTACTGAATGGCCATTAGATTTTCTGAAATTTCTTCACATTGTGGATTACACATCATGGTAACAAATAGATCAGGTTAACCGTAATTTCTATCTATTGCCATTACGTCTTGATAGTGCTGAATCATATGTCATGAGCTACCTTGAAATGATGATGGCAAAATGAAAGCTTTTCCAGGATGTAAAACTTCATTATTCTCAGAATTCTGGATTTCATCCACGAGATCCTTCTACTTTTCAACCCTAAGGTGAGACTGATTGTCTTATATAACCCTATCTGTTAGCTTTAGTTTTTACACAACCATCAACAATGTACTGCTTCATAAGTTTTCCTGCACCCAAAAACCGATAGAATTCATCGCAAACTGAAAGACGATACTGAGAGTACTATATCTGGGTGACTCTTAACCTTCGATTTCAGTCTGTTTCAGTAAATTTAAAATAGTTCTTAGTCCGTGTTGCAGTGGGATAGTAATTCCCCAGCTCTGATCCCCATATGGGAATAACAAAAGATACACCAAAGGCTTTTTCTGGACTAGATTTGAGTCAAGAATGCTGATTCTTTGTTTTTCTGGTTTTGGTGCTTGCAACTGTGCAGTAATGAATCAGCACGTCATGGTGGAGACGTGGTACACTATCTAAGTTTTCAAATATAATGGCAACCTCATTAGATCATGATGCATTATATCTACTTTGATCATTTCTGCAATCTTGAATAATGGCCAATGATAGATAAGGTGGGAATACATTAGTCAACAAGTATGTTAAATACTCTCTTGCTCTCCTTCAAAAAGCATTTTTCATACATCTACAACAGATTATTTTGCATCATAAACATACTTAGTATTTATAACAGTTTCATTCCACTGATGGATTTAAAATGTGAAAAAACTTTTAATAGACTCCATACAATCAATGAATTCTACTTTTTTTTTTAAATTGTGGGTGTGATATCTATGTCACATGCACAATTATTTTTTATTTTAGGATTGGTTGAAATGAATTATAAGAATTTAAAAACATACATACATAGTCTTTTTAAAAAATAAATGTTTAATGCCATTTGTGCCTGTATATTTAAAAAAATTTTATAATAATTAACATCTTATTTAATAATTAATTTAAAAATAACAAATCATATTACCTGTCATTGTACCTCCACCGCCTGGAAATGATGAAATAGTTTTATCTTGAGTAGCCATAATGCCCAATGTTTGCATTCTTCCCATCGCTATTAAAAATAAAAAATTAATAAATTACATCTAATTTGACACAGATAAAAAAGTAATAAATAACATAAATTTTTAAATGTAGAAAGTTTTGAAGATGACACTTGATTGAGCATTTTTAACAAGAAAACATTATACACATTTAAGCTTTTATTTTCCTTTTTTTTTTTAACTGCATTCCCTTTAGCATATTTTACTTAATCACTGCGCCTACAAGAGATTCATAATAGTGGTTCACAAGTTTCAAAATACTTTAGTCATACTGCTGCACCATCTACCAACAAACCATGTAAAACACTTCAAAGCTTCTTTTAAAATAACTTCAAATTGGATTTTTATTAGACTTAATCCTAAATACATTAAATAAGTTTTTTCACTTATTATTAAAAATAATTAAAATAAATTCACTTTAATTTTCGGTCCAGTACAGGAAAATGAAAACTAGAAAATCAAACATAGCTACTATTGTAGAGTAGTCGGCTATCATTCTCATAAGAAAACATGATGAAAGCGATAAAGATTTATTGCTGAGTAAGTATGAGTCTAGAAGAACTTGTAAAAAGCATTAAGTCTACAAGACTGTGACAGAGGTGTTATTAAGGAATTGTAAAGTATCTGACACAAACGCACTACAAAAGGAAGCTTTAATTTTTACTTGAATTTAACAAAATAAATCACCTGAAAATGGAGTAGGTCCAGCAGCAATACCGTATTTTCTATTATTATCACCAGATGGTTTTGAAAAAATGTCAGTAGCATCTTTAAGAAAATGTCTTCGTAAACTTAAATGTCTTTCTTTTTGCGAGACAACAGTCTGATGAACTACTTGAAGTCTTCCAGCAAGCGCAACAAAACTTTCATGAAGTCTTTTCAAAGCTAATGATAATTCTGTAAAAAAAATAATAAATTAATTTTTCAGTTAAAATTATTTGTTGGCCCAAACAAGGCGGATTTCATTCCACATAAAGAGGAAATAATGAAGTACAGAAAAACAAACAGTAATTAATTCAATGCCACTCTATAATAAATTAATATACTTCGAAGCACCTAAGCCTTATGCATTCAACAAGTATAGGTTTTTATAGCAATAACTGCAGCTTACACATATATTATTATCAATAATAATAAAAATAAAATGAAAATATTAATTTACTGTGCGGTGTGCACCGCAAAATCACTAATGTTAAATATTATAAAAACAATCAGTAAGTGAGTATTTTTATTTCATTGTTATTGATATTATTACATTCTGCTATAACGCTTAATTATAAATTTATTATATATCTCACAGGCCATTTTTTTTCTGCAAACATGGGATAAAGGACCTAGACACTACCACCCGTGATACACCCATCAATAATTATACATGCGTATAAATTTCAACACATATCATTCTTGTGTTCAGGACTGATCTTTAATTCACTAGAAATGAGTCTCAATTTTTTATTTATGCTGAATTCTACTGGATATTTTTTTTAAATACTGATCAAAAAAGAAACTCATATCTAAATTCAGGTTCAACTTTGTTGCCAATTTAGATTGTGCATAGAGTTATTGCCAGTGATTATGAGACTAATATTGTGTACATTCTTTTTTTTATTTCAGTAAATGTAATATTTATTAGTGTATTTTATTATTATATCAATAGTAAATAATGAAAAAAGTTGTCTGTTTTTTTTTTTTCAAGAACCAACATATATTCAAATGTAAAAATCTGTCTGAAAATATGAACAATTAAATAATTTTTAATTCTAGCTCGATGGGTAAAATAATGAATGATGAGAATGATGAACCTGACATTAAGAGTATTTTAGGTTCAGATTAGCAATCCAACAATGATATTATAAACATAAATAACTCTAGGCTGTCAGCTATTAATAGCAAAAGTAATAATAAAAGGTGAAGAACTGATAGACAATAACACAAAACAAGTCCGTAATAGTGTCATCATTTTTTATTTTTACTTCATTTTCAAGACTTCATAATTTTCTATTTCAATTTAAAACTTTACTTAACATAATATGTAATTTACTTTTGAAAGTAAACTATCTACATCATATAACATATTAAAATAACGGTAATCCACCTACAAATAATATAAAAATTAAAAATTGTTTTTTTCTAATTCCTCAGAAAGTCCCATGACACTTGGACCTTGGCCTATAACAAACAGCCATGTTTAATCTATTATCCACGTAATGAAAACCCTTCCTAAATGAAGATGGAAAAAAGAAAAAAAATTGAAGTAAAATTCAATATATTATTTTTAAATTAAATGTAAGCAAGAAAATGTGAATAAAAACGAGTGACTGTGGAACAGTAACTAAAGTTTCTGTGTGGCAGAAATGACTGGTCTACACTACAGAGAAGATAACAAAAGTGTTACAAACTAGCAAAAAAAAAGGGTTGGCTAGCATTCTCATAAGAAAACATGATGAAAATGTTAATGATTTATTGCTCAGCAAGTTTGAGTCTACAAGAAATTATAGAAAGCAAACAAGTTTTTTTTTGTCTTATGTATTAACAAACATATTCAGACCAATTTTTTATTTTCTTAATTCACTAACAGCAAATTGGTTTATATTTCAATAATATTTAATTCTTCGCGGTTATGATTTTTTTTATCAAATACCACAGAGCATGTTTTTTATTTAAAAAATTTCCATTTTTATTACAAACTGATCACCAAACTAGTTACCAAATGACAGAAATGACTGGTCTAAAGCACAGAGAAGATTACACAAGTTATATGTAGTGTATACACCAAACAGTAGCCAGCAGCACCGAAAGATAAATCACATTAACTCCTTCAGTACTGCTATCATATATGTGCTATCCTATACATTGCCACCACATATATGCCTAATTTAATGTCGGCGGACGAACACAGTACAGCATCTCTGATGTGAGCTGGCACACAGTATACGAACACGCTGATACAATCATCAGTACTGCCACGCAGTTCTCCCACCATAGCAGTGCTGCGGCCCTGAAGAAGAAAATGGAAGAAAACATTAGAAGTTCCCTGGCCAGCTCAACGTGGCACCTCCTGGCAGATGCCAACATTCCTGCCGGAGCAGCAGGCCTGGCTGGCCCACCGAGAAAGCCGCTGGACACAGACGCTATCTTCCTCCTCCAGCTCACCAGGCTTCAATCGCCCTGGCCAGCAGACTCAGCAGCAGTAGCCTGCCCAGTGTGAGATCACTCAGGGAGAACCATATCGGCCACGCCAGCGAAGGATGACGACCTGATACACTGCAGGGCTCTGGGAACCACCACTGCCACACTGTAGGGGGGGACCCAACAGCTGCTGAGGGAAAGCCCGGTCTGAATTCAATGGACAAGCCGCAACTCCCCGACTTCACCAAAGTCCAGCTTCCGAACCCAACAGCTCTTCTCAGAGCTAACACAAAAAATCGGCCACCAGGTCGTTTTAGCAGTTTCAGCCGTTTTCAGGGCCACCACAAGGTTATGAATTATGAGCCATAGAAGCCATTCTACGACAACAGCCCTTTTCAGGGCTACCATAAGGTTAGTAAATGCCATGTGCCGTCGAAGCCATTCGGAGACAATATGTACAGTGCTTCTATATGTGTACCACTTTGTTATGTAACGTAACTGACCTCTTGTTATACTTTAATTATATTGTGTTTTTAATCATTGTAAAATCCTTAAATGGAAGTACAATCACCTCATAAGAAAAATCCACTCAAACGAGGAATCAAATTGTTGTTTACAGTTGGGTTACCAAAGCATTTTCTCCTAGTTAACACATCCATCAAATATTTAATAAATTTAATTTTTGCCAAAAATATTAAAATAAAGAAATGCATAATAAAAATTTATGAAACCCGGCAAAAATAAGAAAATGGAGATTTTATGAAAAATCCGGGTAAATAGAAAAAAGAAAAAAAATTAATACATTTTTCCTTACCCTGAGGAGCTAGTGTTGAAGGTTGTGATAATGTATTAACATGTTTTTCTGTATTATCAATTTCTTGTCTTAAAACTTGTACATTATGTTCAAATTTAGCAACAAGATTCATAAAAAATTCTAATGGTGCTGTATTATCGTTTTGTAATCCAGCTGGTGTATCGTGAGTCCTTTGTGACATTTCACATTGCGCAAAACTCTAAATAAATATTAAAAATTAATACAAAAACGTTAGTAAAAAAAATATTAAAAAGCTTATACTTAAATAAAAAATGTAAAGTAATACTTAAATTATACAGCAGCAATACATTTTTTTATTTATACTTATTCTTTTGTTTACGTTTAAATAATAATAATAATGCATACGTTTAAATTATCATTATATTGGTATCTGCATGCATACTCGTACATATAAATAATCAAAGTTTTAATAAATATGACTTGTATATTGCCACTATCAACACATATTTATAACATGCATAATTCAGTGATTTTAAATATAAAATGTAATTTTATATTTGTAACCCAACAAACGAAATTAGATGAAAACTTAACATAAAAAAAATAAATATTTCAGACCAATTTTTTTTTAACAGCATAAATATTGTATTTCAATAATATTTAATTCTTCGCTGTTATAATGTTTTTTAATCAAATACCACAAAACATGTTTTTTTTATTAAAAAAATTTTCATTTTTTTTACAAATTGATCACCTAACTAGTCACCAACATCCACATTATTTGAACTTGTTAGGCCATACCCACCATTCCCGCTAATAAAGATATAATCAATTTATCAAAGTAACTACCAGTGAGAAGAACAGAATGTTGTTTTGTAAATTTTTGTATATTACAGACAGAAATATTTTCATATAATACTTCACAATACTTCCGCTTTTTAAAAAGGATGTCATTATGCTTTCATTGCAATTTTTAATAAATTTTTGAAAAGTCTTCTCACCTATTTATTTCACGTACAATTAAAAAATTTTCTTTCGTACATCATCTATTAATGAATTTCTAGATAATACTTAAAAAACCAGTTCAATATGTACATAATCATGTTCTCAAATGTCGTAAACGCCTAATGAACTGTGAATTACTTTTTATACAGTGGCACAAGGAAACGAGAAATTTTGAAGCAACTGTCAAAGAAGTAAAAAAAAAATTAATTTACAAGTTTTATTACTGAAAATAAAAAGTAAATTACATCCCATTAAGTGTCCCAACACAAAAAATTTCAATTTCTAAAAGCAATATTCACAAGATGATGGCCAATTGAATGTATCCATTCCTGGAAGCGAATGCTGAGATTTTTCTTGATACTTTGAAACTCTTCCACGGGAATTCATGGGACCACGTAGTCTACTGGTTTCAGTTCTTGTACAACTTGAATTTCGTAAGGGTAAAACTTCAAATCACTATGGGGTATTCGTTGGACGGCTGTTTGGTTTAGGTTCAATGCTGCTGCATGTTTCCTTGCCAATCATCATGGGCTCCTTCCGATTGAAGCCAGAACTACTTAATGTTTTTTTGTTGGAATTTGTTGAAATCAATGTCCTCCTGGTGGTTTTTTTTTTTGAGCTAAACTCGTTTCCTCAAAATTCTCAAACCATGTCTTGATGGCGTGGCAAGATGGAACATAACCGTGACGTCCTAAATTATAAGGACGCAGCAGTCACACTGTCACCATTCTTGTAAAATACCTTCACGGCAAATGTATGTTGTGTACCGAGCCACTGGGCCATAATTACTAAATGGCAGGTAGTTGTGCACAGAAGAATGCAACTCCCACGTTTCTAACAGCTCCTCAGTTTGCCACTACTACTTTCAAAATTTCCCATTTCCCTGTACCGCCTGTATTTATCTTCATGCCACTCTGTATCTTCTTATCTTCTTATTTACCTTAACGTTATTTCATATACTTATATTTTAAATAATTAATACAGACTTTAATCGTATTTATTTAATAATTAAATCTGTATTTTGTGATGCCACTTGATAATCAAGGTTTTATCACGGTTTCCCTTGATCCATAGAGTAGCACTCATTCCTATGATCTACATTAATGCCTTATTATGCACTGAACAGATCAATATTTATTTATTTTTAGCATGAATTATAGTTTTTTAATAATAAGCCTTTTGTTATGCTTATTAAAAAACTTTTATTTTTAAATATGTATATTAAAACACTTAATGCGACCAACTTATTTGATCACAGAATACCACTTACATTTAACACGTTCCTAGGATTACCATCAGCGATTCAATACATCACAATTTATTTAGAGTTTTTTATTTTGTTAGGATATACATTGACCGTGGCAAAAATTTGTATTGCAATATAAGATGTTAGTCATGGATCACTCCAAGTCAAATGGACCAGGAATCCCCAGTCGACAATCTCCAAATTTCCATAAAGTTTTGCGTCAACATTCGCTGTGATCTTAAATGCCATTTTACCAAATTGTAGCTCTAATCTGCACTGCTGATTTTCTTTGATCTCATGAAAAAAGGGTACTTATTGGTAGTTCACGCGTACATGCATAAAATTCTAATGACTTATAATTTTGAAGGCAACAATAAAACTATAGGTTTGAGTTTTAATACTTTCGGAACATTTTATGCTGAATTCAAATATGCTGAATTCACAAGTTTCTTGTGAAACTTGAGTTACATACAAGAGCTAAAACTCAGCTAAAAAGTTGTTGCAACATTTTGTAAGTCAAAGTTTGAGATAATAAAATTGCTTATATAGTACTTTAATCAGAACAAGACTTTGTAACCTGAAAAAAAGGCATAATTGTATGTAAAAAAAAATAAAATTTTCAAAGCAACTGGAGATTCATGTCAGGACATATTAATCACAAATGCGGTCAAAAATGTTTTAACTTGATTTTTGACCTACCTTTGAAAGCTTATATCTCATGTATACCTTCTTAGATTTTGTTAGTTTTGTAATAGTTGGAAAGAGCAACTTTTAAATTACAAAATTCATGCAGTTTGTTTTTTGACCTGTAGTTTATAAGTGACAGAAAAAACAGTTGAAAGATAATTCATCTTTCACACAGGGAGCAAGTTTTCCATAATGTTTATCGATTAAATGAATACTTTCTAGTATAAAGTAATTTTTTATTAGGTAATATTCGTTTTGCTGCCTGTTAATACAAATTTGTTAACTATATTAGCTGTACCTTGCCTCCTACTTAATTCAGAGGAGATATTTTTAACTAATTATATCTGTTACAGCAAGCACAAATAATATTTAAAATATTTATATTACACATGCACAAAAATACTAAAATCAATCATAGACTGGACGTATTCTGGATATACATATTGTCGTTCTGATGATGTAATTGATGGTGCTTCAAGAATAGCAAAAATATGTTGTTCTAGAAACCAGCAAGTGTCCTTTCTAGGGGGCAATGATAAGAAGCTGACAATGCATAAAACTAAAAAGGGCATCATGTTCTTCAAAAGATATATCACATATATTTCCAATCCACCAAGTATTGTCATAAATGCAAGCCACATACTGGCCTGGTTGCAAGCTGGTAAATGATATACCTTGAATAGGTTTACCAGTTTCATAAACATCAGCTTCAAATACTGAAGTATCATTTAAGAGACTCGGCTATGTTGGATTTAGCTTTGTTAACTGGCTTAAACTGGTGGTTCTCTCTTGTTCCAGCAGTTGTGTGACCACTACTAAACCAGCTTTCCTGTTCAGGTCGGATTCTCTCAACTTCTCTTGGAATAAAAAAGAACCTGATTCCTGGTATATTTTCTTTATAAAATTCAAATAAGTCCTTGGTGTAAATATCTGGTTTTCTATAGGTCGCTATAAGACTGGCACGTGCTACTAATCGTTTTGTAATACCTCCAATTCCATCATAAGGTGATTTTCTGTGGCTAGTAACAAAGAAATTCCATTCAACTGTTATCCCAAAGTCTTCTTTATGGTGGCATAAATTAATAAAATTCTTGTATTGAGCAGCTAAACCATCACTGAAGTAGTGCATGTGCTTTATTTCAGCCACTGTCTTTAAGTATTTAATGAGTTCAGTCAAAAATATATGAACAGCAATAATATCATGACACAGCAATCATTGACCATGCAAATGCTAAGATTCTGAAACTTTTTTATTGTAATAAACCATGAATGGTTGCAGTGTAGCTTAGCTGTTTTCCCAATGGAATCCCTGTACAGCAACTTGCACAACAAACGAACAGTTCTCAGCAAAATTTATCAGGATAATGGTATGATTATCATTTAATTTTTCCTTCAGCTGTTTTAAATATGAACTTTGATGTTTTAAAACAAAACAGTGGCTAGTCAGGCAAAAACCTTTAAAGAGAGTTCTTCAATAAAATTTTCAATAGTCACCTGTTGCATCTCCAATGTGTCTGTCTGTATAAATCCACTGCTTATATTCTATTAGTTCCTCCAGGTCACAATCTTTAAGCTCATCTAATAAATAGGACTCCAATCCAGTTTTTCCAGGACACTGTTGTAGCCTGCAATCCTTAGATTCTAAGCTGCAGACAGTTTTCTCAATTAATACCTTGTAGTCATCTAAATGGTTATTGCAGCTAGCATGAGCTTAAGATTTTGATGAATGGTACAAACACAAACTGCATGTGTGCCAGCAGCACAAACTGTAATGCACCACTTTGGCCTAAGTTCACAAAATTTTGAGAAGCTAATTTCATGGCCATAATGTGTGCAGTAAGCATGTGAATGTTTTCACTATTGATCCTAACTGAAACAAAATCTTTCTTTCCAGGGCAGATTTGGGAAAATTCATCTTCAAAAAATTTGAGGACCCGTTGTCCAATATCATCCTTCAATTCTTTTCCTCCTTTTTTTCTGGTGTCGTCAAAATACAACTTCAGATTTGAGATTCCTGGTCTACCTCACCATTCGCATTGAAACCTAGAATTCAACAGCTGTTTTCTCAATACTCCAGCTGCTGGGTGCCAATGTCAAAATCTGTACTTGTGGGCAAGCGGAGATCAAAAGTTTGGCTTTGAGTTCTTCAATCAGAATATTCATATCTTTACATCCTTGACAGTGCTTACTCTTTAATATTTGCATTATATCAGTAAAACTCAAACCAGCAGCTGCTGCTGCTGTAGTAGTAGCAGTAGTGTCTTGTGCTCTTTTTACCCTCTGCTTCAGGTAGCCTTTTGAATCCCATTTGCTGACATATTTAAGTTTCAAAGGATTGATTCCAAGCGGTGACAATGAGGCATCCAATTTTCCAGAAGCCTCTACCTTTTCCACATCACTAAATTCTGATTCTGGTTGATCATCCTTTGGCTGAATCTCTCTTTGAGCCAATTCTTGCCTACATCGTGGGCATAACTTTTGACCTGGCTTCAAGTCATAATTTGTTAAAGCTTTTAATCGGTCAGTAGAATCAACATCAATGGACCACAATCCTTTACTGGCTTTGTGCAACTCTTTTCCAAATGGATTACAGCAGTCCTTCTGTAGGAATTCAAACTTTGTCAGCAAAACAGCTTTATGATACGAGCATGTCAGAATTTTCATGAAAGCTAATTTCAAATTGATGCTGTAAAAGTTCTTTGTCGATTGCTGATAGTTCTTCCACAGGCAACAAAAAAGCTTTTCCATAATTAAACGTTAAAGACTTGGGGCATTCAGAGCCATCAGACTTGCCAAAATAGCAGGGGCCAAGAACTTCATTCATTTTAAAACAATTCAAAACACAGTTACAGATAACAATAAATATCACACCTGAATATAGAAGCTACTCACTAACAACTATGCTAATTCACAAAACATTGATGCTTGTATGCACTTCCTTCAAAATAAAGAACATTCTAGAATGTTCTAAAAGAAATGGAATTTTCCATAAGATTCTACAACATTTTAAAAATGGATTTTTTCAAATCAGCCTAGAAAGTTCTACAATAGTCCAAATTTTCTGGATCACTGCAAATTTTTTTCAAAATATTGTAAATTTTATAGCATTCTTTAAAAAAAAATCTAATAATATTCTGAAGCAATGAATGTTTATCCACCTTCAGCTGATTAAATTAACTAAAAATGTTCACAGATTAAAAATCTGTCACTCGCAAAAGATTAATTATATTTGAAAAGCTTTCTTACCTATTATAATATACGGGTCAAAATACAAAATATATGGATTAAGTTATTTAATGCTGCTCTCTCCACCTATTTCAAAACTAACAAAATCTGAGAAGGTGTAACTGAGATACAAGCCTTTGAAGATGGACCAGAAATCAAAATAAGAAGTTTTGGGCCAAATTTGGTGATGGATTTCTCCTTACATAAGTTTCCAATTGCTTTGAAACTGCAGGATTCTACACGTAATTATTCACTTTTTCAAATTGCTAAGTCTCATTCTGATTAAAGAATGAGATAAGGAAACATATATGCTCAAACTTTGACTTCCAAAATTTTGCGACAAATGTTTGCTGAATTTCAGCTGCTATATCTCAAAACCAGGTTCCAAAAGAAACTTGTGACTAACATATTTGGATATAGCATAAAAAGTTAACCAACAGTACAAAATTTGAATCTGTTATCTTTGTTATTGCCATCAAAATTGTTAGTCAAAGATAGCAATTTTTACATGTCTCCACAAACTATAAGTATTTTTTTTTTTCAAGGGCCACAAAAAATCAGCCATGGCAGGAAAAAGAGCTACAATTTGGTAAAATGGCATTTAAGACCATGGGGAACCTCCACCAAAATCATCCCCTCCCCAACAGGGGACGATTTTGAAAACTGAACCACTTGACCCCTCATTTAAGTTGTGTTATGTAAGGAAACACAATACAGGAGCAATGAGAAAAATACCGGTAAAAAAGATCTCAATAAATTTCTTAACATCAAAAAATTATAAATTTATATATTTTTATAATACTTTTAAAAAAAATTGTAAATCTAATCACACATTTTAGTTCTTATAACGGTTTAATTAAAAAGCATACAATTAAAAGTTTTATATATATATACATACCTTAGAAGTTTCTGCTTTTAATCTTTCGGCTAGAAAATTATTTTTTTGTACATTTGAGGCAAGCGATGAAAGCAGCTGTTGCAATGCTTGAGTATCTTCAGTAACTTTAGCCATAGGTTTTACAGATGCTCTAGCCACTTCACAACTTAAATTTTTTTGATTTTTAACAAAAGTTTTAAAATTTTCTATACACTGAATTATATCATTTGGAACTTGATTTTCTTTAGCAGTTTTACTTTCTGATCTACCTCCATAACCTAAAAAAAAAGTTTAAAAAGAAAAGACAAACATTTTAGCTACTACAGCATCATCATTTTTAATAGAAGTAAACTGATCTTAAGTTTTGTGTTACTACTTTCTAAAAGAAAACAAAAACAAAATAAATAAACTGATGAGTATAGTTAAATGTTATATTTTTTATAAATATATTTTAAGAGAATGGAATTGCTCATAATTACGTAGATCTTAATAGTTAATCCAAAAAAATTATAATTTCATATAATTATTTTTTCCAAGTAAACATTTAAATTTTAAAAAAGCAAGAATTTAAAAGGATTATGTAGAAGACCTTAAACATTTCTGCAACATCTTATTAAATAGTATTTTATAAAATGAGAATAATAAATTATATTGGTTGAAGTCACATTAAAAAGAACAAAATCACAAGTAAATCATGCTTGACACCTTTTTTTCATGGTATTGCTACAAAGATTCAAAAATTATTAAATTGTGTAAAGGAAATAAAAGTGATTAATATAACATTGCAGCTGTGTTAATGAATCATTACAAGGATGGAGAATTTTTGAAATCAAAACTCAACAGCAAGCATTTTGTTCTCCATAACAGGTATTATAAGATATTGTTTTTTTTAAATATCTTAAGTTCAATGCACTTTAATGGTAGCAATGAGAAATATCACAAAGTTTGGCACTGACATAACATACAAAACAATCTAACTCAAAAATGTTATACTGATATTATTTACAGTTGTAGTCAAACAACTTAGAATGCAGTTAAATGATTCATAATTCAGTAAAATAATGTCGCACACCACAAAATCCTATAAACACGTACTTTTTCAAAGGTATCTCTTAATTTTTTCAACAAAGGAATTTTTCTTGCATATGCAAATACAAATCACTCATTTGTATTACATACAAATGAGTCATGCAAGAAAAATTTTGTTCATTTGTTTGTAATACAAATCACTCATCAGTAATGTACAGCTCATCACAGTTAAAAATGCCAACACCTGAGGGATTATGGGAGAAATGGGTAGCCCCACTGGCTAGAGTGGAGTTTGCAATATTATCTGGTTGGAACTGTATAGTACTTCAGTTCTTCAAAGAGACATATCATCTTTCTCACCAAATCACCAGGGACTTAGTGGGATGCCTTGAAAAATCTGGGAATTCCATCTACTATCTAATAACTGATGATATACTTATGAGATAAATCTGGATCTCTGAATTTTGTTATTAATATAAAACAAAGAATAGTTGTAAAGAATTTGTTATTTTTATTTACAACCATTAACATAAGACTAACAAAAAAGTAGCCTATATTGTGGACAGTAACTTCTTTATACCAGGATATTCTTATTGTGAGTGCAATATTTTTATTTAATTTTGGTTTAAACAATCAATTCAATGCATACACTTGGATATAGAAACATGATGTAGAATTTATATATTATTTGATAAACTAAAAAATCAGGCCAGGATTCAAATCCAGGGGCTTTAGTAGATGAAAGCCTGAGATCCTACCTCTCTCAGAAAGGTTGCTTTGGGTGGTTAATAATTATTAACCACTGAGTTGTTACTTAGTAACTACTCGGCTCAAGTAATATAAAAAATAAAAATGTTTTTCTAATCTCAATTACATGGAGGTTTGTTAAAAACAGTATCATCATAAGCTTACTTTCACTTATTTCAAATGTACTACATATTTAGAGAAATTTATAATCATACCAAAATTAGATTTTCAAATTTCAATTTATACAGTACCTATGATTGAAAAAACTGGTTTTATTTAAACAATGTCTGTACTGGGAACTATCTATGGGTAATATAACTAAATATAATCTTATAACAATTCCCCTATACAAATGGCTCCACCAAATTTCACAATTAAGTTAAACCGTGTTGAAGGTACAAAATAAAATAGACATTTTTATATAAAACTATAAGTAATTATTATTTATGATCACATAGGATCGATCACTTTAGTAAGTCCATTATCCAAGTCTCTTTGATGGGACTGTTTGGGCCTTGCCTGGTAAAATCCTGTGTGGTCCTCCCAGTACTTTTTCAAACGTTACAATCTTGTGCCCTTTCTAGTGTTGAAAATCTTCATGTTGTGAGTATTTTCTTGTGAATATGAAACGAGTGATTTGTTCTTGATTTACTTGTTTAATTTTATCTTATCTGTGGTGTCTTCTGGTGTAAGGTCAATTTCATTCAGATCCTCTCATTTCTCTGATCCATTTGCATCCTGTTTTGGTGTTTTTAATAATTATTTGATAAAAAAAATATTCGCAACATTAAGTTTATTTCACTATTACATTAACGCTCAATCATAATGGATCATACTATTTATAATAGAGTACATATATTTTATAAGGTTACTAGAAACGGTAACAAAAAAGTAACATAACGGTATATCGTTATGGCCACATATTAATAATCATTCGCAAACCCCACTGATCCAAGCTATGAACGGGTTCAGGTACGAGGGTATTGGCGATATGGTCAGATGTGACTATTGCCGAATACACTTGTGCAGGTGGGAAAAAACAGACCATCCATATCTGGAACATTTACAGTGTATGCCATCTTGTCCATTTTTCGGTTAATCTTATAAAAATTATTAAACGGTCCTTTTCAGGACCACCCTAAACCCCCAGAATCGATCACACATTAAACCGTTAACCGATCTACACATGTGTAGATAGATTAATGATTTATCATTGTAATTGATTACGGCCGGTACTAAGACCGGGATATAAGAGTGGTGAGGCGGGTAAAAAAAAATAAAGAAATAAAGATCCTTTTTTTCTTCCTATTCCTATCCTATTTAGGATAGGATAGGAATAGGATATTTATTTTACTAAGTAGAATAAATATCCTATTCACACACACAGGAAATACGGTCAGTGCAACAATGAACGTCAAGACGTCAATAGCTAAAGAGCTCCATCGTCAGGAGCGTCGAAACTACCCCACAAGGCGAGTTGAACAGAAAGGAATTTCACAGGTGAAAGGTCAGCTGTGGACAAGCTGACCTTGTCGAGACGTTACCGTATGCTAAATCGAACAAAGGTTATCGTTACATACTGACGATGATAAATTGTTTTTCTAAACTGGCGATCAGCGTAGCGGTGAAAAACAAAACCGGCGCGGAAATATCATCGCACTATCGGTATAAAACCTAAAGATGTAAATAAGAGAAACGAATCTGCCGTTTTAAGACGACTCAACACGGTACTGTATCGAAGGACTACATTACTGAAATTTAGTCGGCGATCGAGTACGTATAAGCAAATTTTTAAAAAAATCTTTGCCAAAGGATACTTGCCGAATTGGACAAATGAAATATTTGCCGTTCATAAAGTACACACCGATACTCGCCCTTGTACCAATACGCTAATGGATATTCACGGTCAGGTGCTGAGCGGTAGATTTTACAGTGAAGTTGGCTAAAACTAGTGTTAAAAATAACGTGTATTTAGTCGAGTCTTATGAAGAAAAGGCGATCAACTAATTGTAAAGTGGCAAGGATTCAATAAACGACACAACAGTTGGACAAATAAGGCGGATTTTGAACGCTGAATGTGTCAGTCGTAAACATGAGGTTGGAACGTCAACAAGTCGGTAATATTATGCTACAAAACTTCGACGAATAAACAGGTGGCGGTGGTTGTGACAACGGAAAAAAGCGCCACGGACCTCTTTTACCGAACACTGTCAAATGTATTATTTGCGGTCCGTCTAACTGTAGGAAAACAAACGTTCTGTTCAACTTGTTGTTTTCACCCGACGGCTTAACGTTCAGAAATATTTACGTTTTTTCTAAATCGCTGTAACACCTGAAATATAAATTTTTAGAACATGTCATGACCGGTATACCAGAGATCGGTTATTTTGCCTACTCCGAAAACGACCATGTAATGACCACTGACGAGGCTGAAACGAATTCTATAATGATCTTTGATGACGTAGCATGCGACGAAAGTACTTTTCATGGAACGTCACCACAACGTCGATAGCGTTTATCTCGCACAGACATATTCCAGTGCCGGGAAGCACCTTGTACGGGACAACGCAAATCTTCTTCTTATATTCAAACAAGACGATCTCAACTTACGTCACATCCATCAAGATCACAAATACCGATATGAAATTCGATCGGTTTAAATCTGTGGGGTGTAGCTTGGAAAAAACGACACGGATTCTTGGTTGTTAAGAAAAGCGACATCAACGGCGGACGGTATAGAGTAGGCTTCGATGTGTGTAAGAGATCAGTTGATAAACGGTGACGATGACAAGCATAAACATCTACGAGGACGGTATACCGTACGCTAACGCGATACATTTTACAACCTGTTCCAAATATTTGGGCGATAGTCAGAAATTTTGCGGCAACTAAGTTTGCCGTAAACTGAACTACTGTGAAAATAAAGACCCACGACGTTGGCGTCATGTCAAAAGAAAGAATCGTGGCTATCGTTTGGTTGTGCTGTTGATTACAAGCGAAGGCAAGATTTTCGACAAGCATATAGTTTTTAGAACATTGCAAGTACGAGTTGCTATCGAACTGGTGATTTACGATAAAAACATGTTCAACACGACGGTTCGACACGGATGGAACTTTATTTCGAGATTTAAACCCTCACCGCTCGTGTACAAAAAACCTTTGCTGGGACTTGGAAACCATCATGCATCTATGGAATACACAAGCGTTTACATACACATGTTGGAATACGGTAGTCGACTGGAAAAAGCGAGATGTTGTATAGCGATCACAGAACGAACTATTCCGATAAGATCACCCAAAACGCTTAGCATATCATACGGTAGAAAATGTTTTGTAGACACGGATTACTGAGTGCAATTTACCAACGAAAAACCGGAAACTACCGATTAGACGTGGAGGATTGCCGTTTGACATAGTGAACACGGCTCAGGTCCTCTTTCCGTCGAGTTTCTCAACGAAGTGCTACCTACATTGCGGTTGTACGCCGATGTGTTCGGATTAAAGTAGAACGATCGACGTGAACTGTTTGAAATCCAAAACGAAGATTTGTTGCGAAAATGGTGCGAATACGAGGGCGCTAAATCGGACGAATTTTGATTGTTGAACGCTATCTGTTGCCCGTACATTTGGCGATTGTCATCCGATCAGGCGGCTTTCGGAACGATTCTTGACAAAGGTACCGCAACACGACTAGTCGACAGTCGCAGATATTCCGTTATGGGTGGGCAATGTAAAAAGATCTGTGGTGTTTAAAAACGCGAGCACAAAACTGTCCATACCGTAGCTTGATCAGGGTGTGAGGCAATATTACCGCGAATTGTGCGATACCGGTCGATGACCGTCTAGGATGGTCTATTAATAGACGTGTTTCGGTTCTTACGGAGAACGAAAGAACAGCGTTCTTCAGATCGGTCGAAATAAGATGATGATGGTGACAACGATAGCGGTTTTCGGTCAGTCGTAATTACGATATCGAACAAGTACGAGTTCGATCGGTCGTCACCGTCTACAGCGGCGGCGGCGTTGGTAATGAAAATCGATAGAATACTAGATTCGATTAAAAGAAAACATCGCGCTATTACGCAAGGAATAACGGAAACGGATGAAGTTATGGAAAAGCGTTTTAAGCCAAATGTCGAACCGCTACGCGAAATTAATAAGACGTTTGAACAAAAATACAATAATGATCTTAAAAAAGAAAAGGAAGAAACAAAGGAGGAGGAGGTGATGGATATAAAGGAAGAGGGTAGCGTATCAACGCCAACGATTACGTAAAGACTGTTTAGTACTCCACAAAATGTGTTCGTGAAACCTGTAGACCGGCCGGCAGTCATCGAAATCGTCGGGTTCTCGTACAATTACTTGAACCTAGCCGCAACGGATAAAAGAGAATCGACAACGTGTACAAACAAATCGACAACGAGGAGTGGAAAACGTTAACGATCGGTGAATGATTGGAGAAAGAGCTCGACGGTTTATATCGGTTGATATTTTTTAACGAACCCAACGATTATACGGAAAAACAATTTACGCGACTATAAGAAAATCTTGGAATATACAGAAGCGCATAAGAGTCAAAGTACCGGTCTTATAATTTCCAGTAAATCTAAAAAGTACAATACTATTATTAAAGAAATGTTTCCTCGGAAACGATTCGGAAGCCAAAACGACGATGAAAGCCCAATAACAGGAACAGGTCTTCTTATGAAGGCGAAGAAAACAGTTAGACCGGATTACGTGTACTGGAACGATCCGAACGAACTTTGCGATAGATTACGTCTATTGGTGGTTTCAAAGCGGGAAGGTCATACTTGTCACAATAACGAAATAGTTTCCATCGTAGAAGAACTGCAAGAAGGCGGATACATAAAGGATGGAGGTAGAGGTAACATTTTATTTTAATCAGTTCAACGATGAGCATCGACAAGTTCGGACGTTTTCGCGGCGGATCGTACGGTAACAGACCGCCGCCTACATTGGTCATCTAAACGTTCGACAAAACCGCCGATGGAAATTACATTGGAAAACAAAGGTTGTGCAATGTGGAAAGCGCCGTTGAGGACGACGATGCTACCACTTTTGGTTTTGCGAACAAGACTTACGTAAAGCAATGCGATTTGACCAATCGAAACATACCAACGGTTTTACCGACAGTCAACAACGGTCTATCGTTTTCAAACAAGCGATTATGTAACGTTGGTGAACCTGAAGATATCGGCGTAAATGTGTTTTGTTATGATATCGAACGCGATGTTGGATCTTTTAATTCTAATAATGTGTACGCGAAACGAGTACATAATAATTACAATAATAATCGGAAAACAATAGTGCGGTTGCTATTGCTAACAGAGCTTACATTAAATCAATCTCACTATACTCTAATAAATATGAGAAATGGATATAACGGTTAATTAACTGTTAACTATTGAAAAATTGAAGTTTTAGAAAATGTGAATTCTGTCCTTACTGTTTGTACTGTTTAAAATCTTGGACTAGTGAAACGGAAGCGAAGAAGACTCGAAGTACATATTCAGGATTGTAAGGAGGGAAAGGTTCAGAGAATTAGAATGCCAAAAGAATGGATTATTAACCAAAAAACAAAGGAAAAGAAACGTGGTAATATTGTATCGTTCAAGGACTATTCTTCAACGCTACGCGTTCCTTTTGTAATATACGCAGACCTTGAATCGTTTATCATTACAAATCATATCGCGAATCCTGAACCCGCCACTAGTAATACAACAAAAACAGACACTCATAAACCATCCGGGTATTATGTCATAATCAATGAAAACGGTTGTGTTGTAGAATCAAAATTATACAGAGCTAGTTCAGATGATGATAAGGTAATTCAAAAGTTTCTCGATGATTTATGTGAAAAATACGAGTATTTCAAAAAGGAATTAATTACAAATATAAAAGGGTTCACTATGAGTGCGGAAGATCAAGAAAGATTTGAAAAAGACACTAAATGTGTAATATGTGGAGATAAGTTTGATGACGACAAGAATCGTGTAAGACATCATTCGCATACTGGTGGTAAATTTATTGGTCCTGCACAAGAAAAATACAATTTAAATTGTAAACGCGTAACATTACGATTCACATCACATCGTATTGGCGATGGACGAATTGAAAGATAAATTTGAAATTTCTTGTCTCGCAAACAATAGTGAAAAGCTTATATCTATAATGCTCAAGAATAAAATATCGTATCGATTTATCGATTCATATCAATTTCTGGCTTACAGCCTAAATGATCTGGTGCACAGTTTATTTGATTGTTGTGGTAAACTGACATTTAAAGAAATAAAGAAGTCATTGTTTAAAACAACATACTCTCCGTTTCGAAATGATGTACTAAATAATCGTAATGAAAAATATAGAGATAGAGATTTGATGAATTTGTTAATTAGACGTAAAGGTGTTTATCCATATTAACATATCAAATCGGCATCGGTTTTCGATGAAACACAACTTCCACCCATCGAAGCGTTTTACGATGATTTACGGCGAGAACACATCTCCAAATCGGATTATATGCACGCGCAAAACGTTTGGAATCGATTTAAAATTCGCTTGGTGAATATCACGATTTCTATATGAAATTGGATGTTATACAGTTGGGTGATGTATTTGAGAATTTTCGTAATAAAATGATTGTCATAAAATATTTGGATCCGTGTCATTATATATCCGCTCCACATTTATCGTGGTTTGCAGCGCTCAAGGATACGAAAGTGGAATTAGAAATCGTTACAGACCCGGATATATATTTGATTTTTCGAAAAAGGCATTCGCGGTGGTGTGTCGATGATTCCCAACCGTTACGCTATAGCAAACGATCCGAATCTAGAGGACTATTATGATGAAAATAAACCGATAAAATTCATCAAATATTACGATGTCCGATTTCTTTACGGACGCTGTATGATGGAACCGTTGCCCGTTGACGAGTTCAGATGGTGTAACAAAAAGGAAATCGAATACTTGGAAATCGAATCGCATCTAGACGATGTGAAAGATGATGGTGAAACGGGGTATATTTTAGAAGTCGACTTAGCATATCCCAAACGCTTACATGAAACGCACAGAGACTATAGAGAAAAAGTCCATTCCCGATAGTATGATTTCTCCGTTTCTCTCTGACGAAAAACGAGTAGCGTGAGAAATTATTGAGTACTTTGGAAGATAAACACAAATACGTTTTACATTGCAGAACGTTAAAATTGTATCTTCAACACGGTATAGTGTTGATGAAAATGCATAGAGCCGTTGGCTTCAAGCAATCTCCGTGGATGAAAGATTATGTTGAGAAAAACTTCTGTGCATGGTGTGAAACAAAAGATGAAATTGAAAAAAAGTGTATAAACTGCTGATCACAACAGTGTATACGGTAAAACTATTGAAAACGTAAGAAAACGAAACTATATGCGATTGATCAATGACGAATCAAAATTAAAAAAATTAAACGCCAGTCCAAGAGTTAAACATTATTATATTTACGGAAACGATGTGGTTGGAATATCAATGTTGAAGAAAAATATATACTTAAACAAACCCATATATGTAGGTTTGCAGTAACGGATTTAGCAACATTAATCATGTATGATTATCATTACAATCATTTCTTAACTAGATACGGACATGAAAACATAAAAATGCTAATGACAGATACAGATTCGTTATTATACTCTATTATACCAACAAAAGAGGAACATTTTGATCATTCTTTTGGTGATGATGATAATAAACGATTGAATGAACAAGATCAAAACTTTTACGCATCGAGTAAATACAAGGTAGGTCGTTTAAAGGATGAAATGAAAGGAAAACCAATCTACGAATTTGTTGGGTTAAGAGCTAAAATGTATTCTTTACTTTGGAAGAATCATCAGTCTTATGGTTTCAGTCAAAACAAGACAGCCAAGGGAATTAAAAAGGGTTCTCGCATATTCGATAAAGATAATAGTCGGATTGCTTTAGACCATGAAATGTATAAAGATTGTTTGTTCAATAGAAACATTTCATATCCGACCTCAAAATCATTACGTAGTTTTGAGCAGAAAATATACTCGATTGATCAATGTAAAAAGGCACTATCACCATATGACGATAAACGATTTGTATTGGAAAATAATATAGATACACTTCCATACGGCCATGAAAAAATAAACCAGTATTTAGCAAAAAAGAAGAAATTGAATGTTTGATATTATATTGTGTCAATAAATATGTTTCTTTTATTTTATATACGTTATTGCGTGTTTCATATCAATAAATAAATGTTTATGTATAGAGATTACGTAGCGTATCTTTCATACATACGTTCGTTCATGCCATTTTGTTAGCGCAATCGATTTTGTTAATTAGTTTAGTTTTTTTAATATACGTTAATTTAGTTTCCTTACAAATACTGCAACTTGATCGTCTTTTACTTTTTTCAACAACACCGCAATTACGCGATAGAGTTCTAAATCTACATTTCATACAAAACGAATACATTACATCTCCTCTAAAATATGTACAACTTAATATGGAACGTCAATACCGCATATAAATTCTATGTCATGATAACTGCGTCCATTATTCATTTTCTTTAATCCGTTATATACTATATAAAGTTCTTTATTTTTATTGATTTCGTCCAAATCCGATTCTGTAAGATTAATAAATCTTTGTGGTAAAAATATTTTCCCGAATCCTTCAATTGACGCAATAATCGATTTACCGTTTCTAGTATTCATAAACTCCATCTTTTCAATTCTGTATTCCTTATTACAGGTCAATTCACCGATATTTTTAATAGTATTGCTATAATTTAAGCTATTCAATTTGTCGAAGATATTAGACATTTTTATCATTCTATATATAAAAGTAATGATTCTTAAAATTAGTATTTTATTGATATTAAAAAATATTTCTTTTAATGTGAAATGAGTTTGTTACGAACAGATAAAAGACAACTATTTGGTGATTATCGATACAAATATTAGTTTTTTGGCTTTAATACATTATTATTTATGTTTTTTTCTTCTTTTAAGTACGGACATGTTTATAAAAGCTATTTTGGCGAAAGAACTCCACAAGCCGGCCACACGCAATTATCCAACCAAAAAAAAACGGAATTAAAAGGTCTAAATGACAGTCCAAGCAGACATAGTCGAAATAATACCTTATTCACGAAAAAACAAAGGCTACAAGTACTTTTTGACGGTTATCGATTGTTTTAGTAAGTTTGCATACGCTATACCGTTAAAGAAGAAGACGGGTATAGAAGTCGCAGTCGCTTTGCATCCGATATTAGCAAATCACAATATGAAACATTTTCAAACAGATCAGGGGAAAGAATTTTATAATCCGCAAGTTAAAGCCCTTTTGAAACAGTACAACATAAATCACTATTCTACATATTCAGATAAAAAAAGCCGCCATAGTGGAACGATTTAATAGGACGCTGAATACGAAAATGTTTACCAAATTTACAGAAAACGGGAATTATAAATGGATTAATATGTTGCAAAATCTCGTTGATGAATACAATAATACGGTGCATTCGGCTACAAAATCTAAACCGAAAGATGTAAATAAAAAAAATGAACAGCAAGTTCTCGCAAATTTAAATAAAAAATACAACAGGAAACCGAATATAGTAGATTAAATTTCAAGTCGACGATCCGGTTCGTGTAAGCAAACATAAAGATATTCGACAAGGGTTATTTGCCCAATTGGACGAATGAAATAATTAAAATACACACTGTTCACTCGGAATCTCGACCCGTAACCTATGAACTGATCGATTCCAGAAATTAAATTATAAAAGGTCGTTTTTATCAACACGAATTGCAAAAAACAAAACACAGACATATATCAAATTGAGAAAATTCTCAAACGAAAAGGCAACAAAGCCTACGTAAAACGGTTAGGTTTTGATAAATCTTACAATTCACGGATAGATTTGAATGATGTTGTAGTGTGAATATATTGTTACGTGGAAAAACATTTTTTTCATAATATAGATTCGATTATGATGTTGGTAATTTACTGTTTTAATAATTTTTATTTTACTGATGTTTTGGATATGATTTTCAATATTAAATGATAAATAAAATGATGTTGTATATATAGAGATGCCGCCATATCGCATAAAACAACACTGTTTTATCCATATGATTTTGACATAAGAAAAAAAATTTCACAATAATTTTATCATAAGCCACCGAAATTGATGTGAGTTTAACAAACTAATAGTCTGTTAAAAATTCTTAAATATTTTGACAAGAGAGATATGAAGGAAGTGCAACAGAAAACAAAATTTCCCATCATGAACGTAATGAAGGGATACGAATTCAAAGAACGAAGTAAGCACGGTTCCCCTCTTGTTAAACACTATCAGATGATATGTATGCGGCCCATCGAATTCCGGTAAAACAAATGTTGTTTTCAATCTTTTAGTTCAAGAAAACGGAGTACGCTTTCAGAACTTGTACATTTTCTCTAAATCTCTCCATCAACCGCTATATAGAACGTTATCAAACCTGATAATGTTGAATCCAGAATTGGGTTACTATGAATATAGTGAAAACGATCAGGTTCCACAACCGGAAGCGATTCAACCACAATCGATAATGGTATTCGACGATGCAATCAAACAAAAGTAAAACAATATCGGTAATTATTTTTCAAGAGGTCGTCACAATAAAATTGATTGCTTCTATCTGGCGCAAACGTATTCGAAAATACCAAAACAATTGAATTCACAATACTATCCCTACGATAACCTGCAGGTTGATATAAATATGATGTATGAAATGTTTGTCAGCTTTCACTCCAAAGTCAGAGGATGAATGTCCTGCTTACAGTTTGACAGATTTCCAAAATAATGTGCCGTTGATCGTTATCGATTGTTTCAAGCAAAACGAATCACTTAACAGGAAGTCGATGTACGTATCATTTTGAAACTAAAAATAATGTACCTGCGAATACAGCTGCCTACTCTCATTATTCACGATACTATCGTCACGTACACACCGCTTACAAGGATAGTGAGGAAGGTCACGTAATGTTGGAAAAGTTTACACTTATTGACCAAAAAGAAGACGGAGCTGAAAAATTAAAAAAAAAGTACAAGTACGCCGTCATGGTGGTTGTGCTGGTGGTCGTGTAATTGGTCGTTGGTAACTTTGGGCGTATTTAAAACAGGCTTTTTGATCGGATTACTTTTATCTGTTTTATTCGGTATCTATTCAGAACCCTCACCACAATGTCCGACGGTGAAAGCGGTAAGGTGTAGAATTGTTTTTTCACCGGTAAATATTCCGCTAGTATGATGCGATTCGTCGGCGGATGAGACAATTTTTTCATCAAATACCACCGTTAATATAACACCTATAATAAAAAACTGGTCGTTATCAACAACAACAGCAGCTATTAATATGGTATCTGAAAAGAGTGGGAGAAAGGAATACGACATAAATATCTACACGGTACCGACGGTGTTGGACAATCATTCGAGTACAAGTCCGGCAACTGCAATGACGACGATGGACGCTATATCGTTAATAATTATTTTCAGCGACGACCAGGATTTTAAGCTACCGTTGAGAACGTTGACCGATATTAGTGTCGGTGTAGATTATATATTATTGGATATGAGAAAAGTATTTACAGAAAATGCCGAGGTTCGCATTTGCGCAATATTATATGACCGTGATTTTTCGGACACAGAATTATGTTCGTTTCAATTATATTTACAAAAAATATACAAGCAAATTCACCGATGATGAACTGAGCGTCGTAAAACGCCATCCGATGAAGCTAACTTATTGAGGTTTAAAAAACGATGATATCACTGAAGACTTAAAATTAACTTTGTAAAAACATCAGTTTTCATGTTCAAGGTCATTCATAATCAGTATTTTATAAGCAGACGATGTGAACTTGTCTCATTTTGATTGTGGACTTTGAAGTGTTAATAACGTTGTCATCTTCTACTACGTGTTATAAAGCTAATTAAACACGTAGATGTTACACGGTTGGTAAACAACAATTACACCAATGTGTTTCAAATTAAAATACAAATATGTATGCATTGTTGATGTTAACGATCATGTATTTGATAAAGATGGTTATAATGTAATTATAAAGATGATTTTCGATCTGATGAATAATGAAAAAGTTTTTGTGACTTTGAATGTAGGAACAAATCGATTGGAATTATCGGCAGTAGAGAAATTGTATTTTCCGGTTTCCAAGGCGATAACGATAACCGTGTAAAGGCTTTTAAGGTAAACGATTCTTTGAACATGAATTTAGATAAGATTACGTTAAAAAAACTAACTACAACTTGTACACCGCAAACGAAAGAAGAATCAACACCGTCACCACATCACGTGTTGCGTGCGATGGATGGAAAGGCTGCGATGAAACGGATTACTTTCCTGTTTGTGATATACAACAAAGGGAACCAGTGCTTGTTGCATATGATACTGAAGATAATTCCGAAATTAATTATGATGAAAGTAATCAATACGAAAGGAGACGTCCGTCAGTGTCGATTTATTTCATAATGTACAAGAATCATATACAACGTGGTGAAGTTTTATCAAATAGAAGAATATTTCATTGATAATCTATACTGAACAGAACTACAGCAATTTACACATACAAAAAAACACACACACACACACACACACACACACACAAAACAAAAAACAATATAAACACCCATACAATAATGTACGACACTATTAAATTTTAATAATCTCTTACATTATTGAAAGAAGTGATTCCAAAGGCCCGTTATATGATTTGGTATTGGATTTATCCACTGTCAAATTTTGTATTGGATTTATCCACTGTCAAATTATATTAAAAATGGTGATGACAGTGTTTAATACGATAATTTCTTTTTCAGGTTATTATTAGTATTGACGCGTTGCGGTTCAAAAGTGAAAAGCTTTTTTTTAGTTCGGTGGTAAGGGTTCTTAATATGAGAGTTGCATCATATGTAATAATGTTTACGTGTGAGGGCGAGGTATGTAAAGTGTTTCTACTAAAGAGGTTTGCCATAGCGATGACCGAAGAGGAGATGAAGGTAGTGGAGATGCGATTAGATTTGATATATAAAGGCAACGTTGGAAAAACTTAAGATTTAATTTTCGAATAGACTAGTAACAATTAAAAAAAAGTACTTTTCAGGACTACAACATATTACACATACAACACATTAACACATAATTACACAAAACAAAAATACCTTAAACCCCCATAAAATAATAATTATTATTGTATGTACGGTTCCAAGGCCCGTGACATGATCTGATATTATATTTATTTACTATCTGATAATTGTTACAAATGTTGAGGAAAGTGTTAACATAATTCACATTACACATTAAACACAAGAGATGACGGCAATATGAGTAGTGGAAAGAAAATTGTGTCGTTACTAGATTAAACAATAATTTTTTTATACACAGAATACGAGTTGTTTTTTTTTATTTGGAGTAACTTTTATAGTATCCAACTTAATTTTTAGCTTATATTTTAAATCATTTGCTTTTTTGTACGAGTGTTTTGTAGGCCGGAGAGAGATTTCACTCTACCAAAAAAATCTCAACGCGGTTGAGATTTCTTGAATAGTGTGGATATGCAACACTCTAAATACAGTAATGTAAAACTATTTTTTTAGAAGAAGAAATTAGTCGATCGGCATTACTGGATGAAGGTTCCAAAACCTGCGGTGTATTCCGACGTCAGATTCGCCATCTGTTGTCGAATTACACTCGCGCGAATAGTGAGGAGTGTTAAACACATAACTTTTTTCTTTTACAGAACAAGACACAACTGGATTTCACCAGTTACAACACACACACGTTTGTATTAGTGACTCAATATGGAAATAGCAGAACGGTCGCCATCTGTGACGTCATAAGAGATGGCGACCATCAGATGTGTTAGTTGATAAAAAAAATTGCGTTGCTTCTTGAAAGACCGGATGCGGATGTTGATAAGCAGGTTCAAACTTGTTCGTATGAGGTTATTTATCGTTTCCTGTTTAACAAATAAACGGTTATGTATTCCATCTGTTGTTAGAATAGCAGATGTGGTAGTTGATAAGGAAAAACATACTTATTTATTGCGTTGTTTTTTGGAACACCAGATAGAAATCGCTACCGAACACGATAATTATTAAAAAATCATTTTCCTTATCGCATCCACACGCTCTTATTATTAGAAACAACGGCGACGTTCCAGTTGGCCCGTACACACTAACAGGCAATGCGCAAGCGTGCCGATTCCCAACGCTGTGATTGATCGATCGGACATTAGACCACGCGTAGGACCCGCAATTCTTCAGTCGAGCGCCGCGTCCCGCACGGTAAACATATCTCTCTACGTCGCTCCGCTGACGCACGCACACGCACACCACAGGCTCCCGGTGCACGATCTACGAAGAAAACCACTCTCCTTCGCAGTGACGCCTTCCGACGCCGTCGCCTGGACGACCAGGATCATCCTCGAGGTAAGTCTAAATTTTTTTTTATTCACGTGTGTATGTGTGCACCGCAGCAGATGACACAACTGCCTCCTGGTGCACTATCTACGACGAGAACCTCTCTCTGTATGTGACGCGCTTCTCAACGCCATCGCCCGGACGACCAGGATCATCCTCGTAGTACGTCAAAATTGTTTTTTTTTTCAACGTGTGTGTGCACCACCACCTCCCGGTGCAAGATCTACGACGACACTCTCTCGATCTCCTTCACGCGCGGTGACGACGACCAGGATCAACCTCCAGGAACGTCGTCTTGAAAAAACACGTCACAATCCAAGATGGCCGACCACCGCCATCTTGATCTCCATCGCGCCCACCATCTTAAAAAGGCGGAGAAGATGGCCGACGGCCACCATCTTAGGTGACGTCACTTTTGGTGCCGTACCCCCATTTCCGTACTATAGTTGACCGATAATTAATTAAATTTTCGCAGCGAACGAGTAAACATGATGTTAGTTGGGAAAGAATCAAAGACCCATCGGAGTTTCTGAATAGAATATTGTAATTTAGATTTTATTTTTATTTTAGATAGACATGCCGATTGTATCTGAAAGTAATGATGAAATTGATGTAAAAAAGGTTACAAATTGACCGAAGAGAGTGTTAAAAAATTAAAATCTTTAAGTTTGAAATTGTCGACGAGAAACTTAAAAGTACCATTACGTTATTGAATAAAAAAAAAACTTTGTCAATAGAGATGAATTATTTAAAAGTTAATAAACTAGCGCGTTCAGATGAGTCCCTAACATATAATCATATCTCAATCATAATTTCTTAGTGAATAAAATCGAAAAGGAGATCAAAATCCCTATAAATCAACCGGACGTGTATACCGTTCCGGGTGAAAGTTATTTGATTGTTTCCGGCAAACTTGTCGGAAAACACGGAAAAAATCGACTACTTCAGAATTAGTTAATTTTGGTGTGACCTTCTTATTTCAGGATTGACGATATCTAATTAACGCGCAAGAAGTGGCTTCGGTGAGAAATGTAGGTGTGACAACGGTTATGAAAAATGCTCTTTCAATTCTATGTTGATATCTGCCGAAATAGCAAGATGGATTAGTGAAAAAAATAAAGTCGATTTAGATAAAAATGGCAATTTTTATTTATGAATACAGTTATCGATGCTGTTGGGATTCGCTGAAGACTATAAAAAATCATAAACGACAGGAATTGGTGTTAAAAGACGTTTTGATACCGATGTAAACGCGATACACGCTACGGTTCCCGACCACAAATCTAAGATAGAATTAACAGACATCGTGTGGGGTGTCCCGTACCTCAAGGTAGGACCCGAATATTAATTGGAAGTACCTAAAAAAACAGATCAAAATAAAGATGTGCGTATGGCTTTCGGAGCGTGGGACTTCATGAAAGTACAACAGTTCCTGAACGAATTCTTTTATATGGAATGTGACAACGTTGTCGCAAAAAGATAAACCGCGCTATGTTATTGTAGGTTTTAAACAAAAAGGAAAGATAAAGCCATGAAGGACGCGTCAGAATTCGATTCCTGTAACGTTAAAAATATGTGTGTAATGATTAATTCTAATAAATATCCATATGAAGATTTACGAGGGAACCATGAGATGATGTATAGAATGTTTATTCATTTTCAAAAATCATATTATAAAAATATAGATTCGCCGTACACGTTTTCCGATTACAAAACAAATATCCTTTATATGTGATCAACTGTTAGCGTCAAAATGATTCCGAAACGATTGGTGTAATCGATTTGAAGAATAAAGTTGAAGCGGAAGAGAATTTTAAACAAAATACAGTAGCATATTGTTTATTGATATACGATAATGCAAGAAGTGTAAATATGGCGGTTCTGGGACAAGGTCATCAATGACTCACACCTCCCTCTGACGTCATCCCCCCCCGCCACACAATCATCAATGACATCAATCTCCCCCCAACCCACACCACCACTGCCCCCTGTGATGTCACCATCACATGACTATCACGTGATCAAAAAAATAAAATAAAAATTCACAAGGGAAAAAAAATGCTGATAAAGCACGCGCGGTGCACGTGTTCGCTTGTTGGGGTGGGGAAAACTCGAATGATGACTTCCAATTAACCATGTTTACCAGTTTGAAAGTCAACCGATAAGGCATTTGCGTCACAATAACCGATGCATATAAATACCCGCCAAAATTTTAACGGATTCATACCACGTTTTGCAATACTGTGTACTGTTACGTTATTTTGTCACGTTATTTTTTCGCTATTAGATTTGCGTCGTCATCTTAATATCTTCATTTAAACAGGTAAGTAAAACTTATTTAAATTAATTAATAAAATAATTCTGTTTTATTTTATATTCTAGTTCAATAAATTAAAATAATGTAATTGTTTTCTTTAATTATTTTTCCAGCTAATATTTAAATACAAAAATATTCACTTAAAATAATTCTGTTTTACTTTATATTCTAGTTCATAAAATTAAAATAATTTAATTGTTTTCTATTATTAATCACTTAAAATAATTCTGTTTTAGTTTATAAAATTAAAATAATAGTAATGTAATTGTTTTCTTTTTTCAGTGTCAAGATTGAAAACTGGCTTTTTGTATTGGATTATATTTATATTTTCGTCACCTTTATAGATAAGTAAGTTTTTTCTTAGAAATTAAATATATATTATTATTATTATTATTATATATATATATTTTTTGTTAATTTTGTTAGAGTACAATGTAAATATTTATTCACAGATGTCTCAAGAAATGTTTCCAGTCAATGATGAGCGACTAGAAGAAGTTGTTAATGAAGTTTTGCAAGAACAGAATGAAGTGGGGGGGACACCTAATCGGCAGCAGTATTTATCAGTACCGCAAAGGTGCAAAGGTATGTGGAAGAAAATAAGCAAGAATACCATCCTTTATTGAATGATGATAATGATAACTTTGTAGTAGAAGCTTTTGCAGTGAATAATGCAAGAGAATATGCTGCTACTGCAGGAAATAGCGAAAGAGAAGCCGCTGAGAAACCGAATTGGGAATCAAAATTAAATACATTTCATCATTCATCTTAGAAAACCACGTCCAATTTAAAAAGGCAAATATTAATTATTTTTATCTAATCAAAAATATATTTCTTAGTTTTACAAAGAAATTAATAATAGTTTTACAGAGAAATTAAGAATTTTATTTTTCAATTTCAGTTTTCTAGTAAGCAGGAGGCTTATTTTGCAATTAAGCGTTCTCTTAATCTAGAAGAAGCGGGATATAGAATGAAAATAAAAATACAAAATTCGCCAATGAACGAGGTAATCAATACTGCAGTAATGATATTAACTACAAAAATTCATCGATAAAAAAATATGAAGGATTTGCGCATAAAATTAATTATAGTACTATTTTACATAAACTTTTAAATAAAGGTTTTGAAGATAGAAAATTACGGAGGAAGCCTGCTAAAGATGGTTTTCCATTCGGATTAACTAAAACAAAATATTTAAATGAGCGAGACGCTATTACATGTCAGTTTTGTAAAATTAATGTAATTAAATTTATTACTTTTCCATGTGCACATCCATTATGTTTTAGGTGCAAGTCATTATATTTTAAAAAGTTACCAATTGAATGTCGTCTATGTAATACTTTAATTGTAGCATTAAAGAAATGTTTTAAGCCGATTTAAATTGAACAGTTTTATTGTGCTTCCCTTTTTCCAGTCAAGTGAATATATAGAGGAAGACGGAGAATATATCGTTTATCCATATACGAACAATGCAATTAATTTAACATTATGTATTGTAAAACATGCAGAAAACGAATCTAAGAAAAAAGAGGAGGAGGAGGACATTGGATTAAATTCATTGATGAAGGATGAAATAAAAGAAAAATATATATGTCGAATTTGTTTTATCAATTTAATAAATGTAATTTTTGTTTCCTGCGGTGATTCCATATGTAAATCATGTAATGATCGTTTAGAAGCTGACAATAAAAAATCAATAATTGAAAGAAAATTTCCTTTTTGTAGAGGTTATATTCACTATGTAATTGAAGCAAAGGGAGAAAGGGTAAATTAAATCTTTCACATACTAGTTTTGTAAAATAATATATGTAACTTTAATTGTAGCATTAAATAAATGTTTTTTATTCTAATTTAAACTGCATAGTTTTATTATATTTTCCTTTTTGCAATCGAATGAATCAGCAGTCATAGAAACAGCGAATCAATAGCCATTCACGAAAAAGGTATGTTAATAATTTACTGAGAGGAATTCTTTTTTTCTTTTAATTTTTGTTTTAAATATTTGTTGATTATGATATTTCTTTGTTTCTGTTTAAGATCGATGCCGCATTTGTAAAGCGAAATTCTTGAGAGCTACTGTGAGAGGTTGAACGCATTTAAAAAAGAATTAGAAGAAATTGAATTGGATATAAAACTATATGCTGTCAAAAGTGCAATCAGAAAAATAAATCTAGATGTTTGTCCCGTTTGCAGCGCTCAGTAAAAGGTTAAACACACTTTCATTCAAAATTATTAAAGAATGCGGTTTGAATCGCTTTGAAAACGATGGATTCGTTTCATGTAAACAATGTAATTGGACTTTAACCTCGAAAACTAATTTATCTCATTGCGGAATTACACATAAAATTTTTAATGAAAATTGCAGAGTTGCCGACGAAATATTCAATTGCTGTTTATTTTTTTTTTAAATAGCTTAGTCTGTAAAGATCTAATGATGAGTAATTTTAGTAATTGGGCAAGGCTTTTTCCGAAGGTTGAATTGTTGTTGGAAGCAGGATTTTATTTCACCGGTGTGATGGATTCTAAGGCTTGCATCGAATGTGGTGTTGAAATTTTTGAGCAGTTGGATAACGATAGCCCATTTGAGGAACATGAAAAAGCTTCACCCGATTGCGAAATGGTGAAAAATAAAACGAAAGGTGAGTTGTATTCTAGTTTTCATTTTATACGTTTATCAATAGTATATATGCAGTTGACTAATTATTTTCTATTTGTTTGTTCTAGGGTGATCGCTGACGGAGTGTCGTGGAGAAAAAATGGATTCGTCTTCATCTGAAGAGTATTTATCGATGATGGAAGAGAGTTCTTCCGACAATGAGATAGCTTGTGAATCCGAGTCTTATATGTTTAGGGATTCATAGATAATAGGATTTGTACCGGGAGGACGAATAAAATCAATAATTCATTTAATAAATATTTTGAAGAAAACATTTCCTTTATAAATATTAGAAGTAATAAAGACAGGAAAATACTTTGGTAATAAAACAGAAGTAGTAAAAATGAAAATGCCAGCAATTATTGAATATAATTTTTTGCGTAACAAACTATCTGAATGGGAATTTTATCTCGTTTATTATTTGTAAAATAATATTTCTTTATCAAAAGTGATAAATAAATAGATTTATAAATGAAAAGAATTTTATTATCTTATCGTTATTTCCCGCCTTAAATATATAAGTTACAAATTAATCAATTTAAATTCAGTGTATAATAAAACGATGGGCGTTAAACAAGGGATAGCAAGAGAGCTTCACAAACAAGCTCGTAGAAACTATTCGACAAGATCAGTCGAATTGAAAGGGGTAGATGACTTGTATCAGGCAGACTTAGTAGAGTTGACACCATACTCAAGGTTTAATAGAGGATATAAATATATACTTACAATTATAATTGTTTTTCTAAATTTGCTTTTGCTTTTCCATTGAAGAGCAAAAACGCAGATGATGTTGTAAAGGTTCTCGAACCCATATTTCATAAACATAAAATGAAACATTTTCAAACCGATGATGGAAAAGAATGGGTTAATTCAAAATTGAGATCGTTATTACTAAAATTCAATATAAATCAATATTCGACTTATTCTGATAAAAAAGCATCGATAGTGGAGCGGTTCAATAGAACTCTCAAGACTAATATGTGGCGTAAATTTACCGAACAGAGTGATTACCGATGGGTAAGTATATTGGATGAAATAATTGAAAAATATAAGCATAGAACTACAGGTTTTAAACTAAAGATGTTTCTTATAAAAACGAACGCGAAGTGCCGTTAAATATATTAAAAGTTGCAAAAAACGTCATCAGCATACGACCGCGAATAAATGTAATGTTGGTGATCGGGTAAGGATAAGTAAGTAAGTATAAAAAGACATCTGCGAAAGGATATCTTCCGAATTGGACTAATGAAGTTTTTACAATTTTCAAGGTGAAACAAACATAACCTATAACGTACATCTTAAAAGAGAGATTTTATACGGAAGAACTTAGTAAAACCAAGTACGGTAACGTTTACTTGGTTGAAAAAGTATTAAAAAACGTGGTGGTAAAATTATTAGTCCGTTAGTTGGGATTTGATAAGAAAAAGAACTGGTGGATAAATAAGAACAACTTAATAAAATAAATTATATTTATGTAATCTGTTCAGTAGCAGAGATGGATGGCGAAGAAAGAGATCGAAAGCTGACGGTAATTAATTTTGACCGTTTATTAATAAATGAGGTACCCGATTTAAACTCGAAAAAATTGCATAGTTCTCTTCTTCCAGACAACATCAGATGTTTGGTTGTAGGTCCTTCAAATTCTGATAAGACGAATGCGGTTTTCACTCTTTTGATCGATCCTAGCGGGTTGAGGTTCAGTAACATATATGTTTTTTTAAATCATTGTACCAGCCTAAATATTTATTTTTAAAAAGTTTGCTGACTGATGTTGAAGGGATAGGTTACTATCCTTATAGCGATTACGATGTTATTGTGGCACCGGAAGAAACGAAACCGAATTCCATAATGATATTCGACGACGTAATATGCGAAAAACAGAATAACATAACAAAATATTTTACTATGGGTCGACACAATAACATCGATGTATTTTATGAGTCAAACGTATAGCAAAATTCCTAAGCAGCTGGTCCGAGACAATGCGAATTTTCTCATGGTCTTTCGAAAGGATGAAAGAAATCTAAGACATATATATCATGATCATGTTAAACCGGATATATCATTTGAAAAGTTTAAAGAACTATGTAACGAGGCTTGGAACCGGAAAAATGGATTTTTAGTAATCGATAAGGAAAGAGATTTCGATAAAGGGCAGTATAGATTTAATTTTGGCATCTTTATCGGAAAGCCTAAAAAGCGCAAAAAACAGCTTGAAAAAAGCCTGAAAAAGCTTGCAGGCTAGCGTGGGCGCTTATGAATTATTCTAAAAAGCTTCACATATTTAAAGAGAGATATCGATTGTATGTTGTCAGATGAAACGAAAATGACTACTATGGAGGATCGTGAGCGTATCACCGCGGAGATTGTCGAGATCCGCAGGAGTATTAAAAAAAAACATGGTGAATTGGTGAGAGGAAGATTCGAGTCCGATCTAAGACTTCAACAGGATTTTAAGCCGCTTACTGAACCTCTGATTAAGATAGCAGAACAGTTCGGTTCCTAATAGGGAAAAAGGGGAAAAAGAATAAAAAAAGAAATAAACTTGAAAGAAAGTCCACTACCGAAAATCTCAGCCGATGAGTTGCGCGAAAAAGAGGAGCAGGATTATCGAGAATTTGAAAAGAGGTTTGAAATGGGATCTATGTTCGATCAACTAATTGAAGAAGATAGGATAAAACATAGTAAACGTTCTTTAGGAAACGATAGATCGCGGAGTGCGGTTTCTGATGAACCAGAACGTGAAACTAAGCGGTCAACTGTCAAGTTACACCAGAAGATGGATTCGTCTAGTCCGCTTCGTTTTGAGTTAGCCCAACAGTCCGATCCGGTAGACGATGAAATGGCCAGTATAAGACGTCGACAAAAGGCTAAAAGGTTTCTTTCTTATTCGAATCGCCGCCGAGCTGAAAAGACTGAAGAAACCGAACAGCCATCTAGAGTTGAACAGCCACCTAGGGTCGAACACGAAGAGACTTATGAATCGCAACCCAACATACAGGAATTGTTGAATACGCCAAAAGGGAAAATGCAAATGAGCATGTCTCTCAAGTATGCGAGAAGGGCTAGTACAGGAATTTATTTTGGACGCCATCAGAGATGCAGAAAACAACATGGATAACGTTTTCGGTGTTCATTTTTAAGGAAACGAACTGAAGATTGGTGATGCAATAATCAATTTCGATAAAGAAAGTAACATCCTAATAAGAGAAGTGAAGTATCCTGCGAGCCGAGGTTTGTTCGAATTAAGTTATTCACGGAAGAAGATTTGGAAGAATATAAAAAAATTTTAATAGCAAAAAATGCGCATAGAAGAAATAATTCTGCTCTGGAACGGGTAAAGACTAATTCGGGATTTAAGTATGTTGAAATAATAAGCAAGCTTTTTCCACCGTTCACCTCAAAAAAAACGAGGTGAAGGTTTAGTATCATCCGTAATGACTTTAAATGAAAACCATAAAGTTGATTACGTTTATTTTGATGATCCTAACGAAATGTGTAAGAGGTTAAAACTGTTGTTGCATTGAAAATGACGGGTAACACTGCTCATGATAATGAAATCATATCAATAGTTGAGGAATTAAAAGAACGACGACTAATAAATTGAGAAGGCGCACTGCAAGCGAATCATTTGAGAACATATCAGTTAACAGGTTAGGTCAGACAGAATTCAGTTCGAGAATGCCGTTTAGGATTACTTATGAGGGCGATATCGACGCCCGCGAAAAAAAATTTGCAATCTAGCATCAGCTGAATATTATGATGATGCTGTTAACATGGATGATTGCTTATATTTAATTGAGCAGTATGCTGCAGATCATTTTTAGCGTGTGAAGAACAAACGCATTTTAAAGTGGTAGATTTCAAAGGAGCTCGCGCTAAAAACGCTGCTCATCCAGATGACGAAAATGATTTGATAACCATGAGATATGTACGAATCCTCATTCAACAGAAATTCGAGGAGGTCATCGCTAAAGTTGAAAATATGATAGGAAAAGAAATAAAAAATCCTTTAAGAAGCAAAAATACTAATGATCCAATTGTTCGTCAGCGTTTAGAGAAAACTATTTCACGATTGAAAAGTGAGGTTCAGAAAGATGCGGCAACTCAAACGGAAAAAGAATCTGATATAAATACGTATGCAACGACCGAAGATTTTTAGTCGGGTATAAAATGAAGAGTGCGAACAAGTGTAACGTTAGTAGTAAAAGAGGAAAAGGATTGAGAAGTTCGATCGAAAGTCGTCCAGGTAAAGCATTTGGTGTGTCAAGTAACGTTGTAGGAATAGTACTCAATCGAGCTGTAGATCTACTTCCTTTCGAGGCTCACATACCTAGTTACCAATATTGCGGCCCCGGAACAAAACTAAAAGAAAGATTGAAGAGAGGTGAACCTAGTATAAATCCGCTCGATAAAGCCTGTAAGGCGCACTATATAGCGTATAGTATCTACAGCGATTCTCGGCGAAGAGCAAAGGCTGATAAAGAGTTAGCAGAAAGAGCTTGACAAAGCGTGTCTGCGCCTGATTCTAGCATTGTAGAGAAAGCTGCTGCGTGGGCTGTAACAAATGCTATAAAAATAAAGAGAAAATTTGGCGGGAGATAAAAAAAGCTTCGGCCAGAAGTGTGCGAAAAAACTATAAGAAAAAAGGGGAAAGGCGCTTATCTTGAACCATATCGATCTAAAACCGGATGCGGCATAAGAAAACGCCGATCCGCAGGTCCCAGACGACATCGTCGTCAAAGCAGAAAAAAGCATTAAATTTACTACGCAAGCTCCCCATTCATCCTTTGTCAGATGCTGAGTTAATACCGTTTGCGCGAAAAATTATTCTACCCCACTTCAGAGGTATTTTCATGCGCGATACTTTACCAGCTAGAATAAATAAATTCGAATCGGGAATAGTGAACTTGGAAAGCGTTCTCAATCCGGGCACGCATTGGGTTTATTATAAGAAACGTGGCGCGAACATGTTTTATTTAGACAGTTACGGTAATTTACGTCCACCTAGAGTTAGTCCATTATCTTAGATCCAACAAAGAGAAAGTTAATATTCAGTATAATTTAGACCGCAGACAGGATTTTAATTCAGTTGTTTGCGGGCATTTGTGTTTAAAGTTTCTGATATGTTCTGCCAAAACGGAAAATCTTCTATATTGTCTGCAGATTATTTTCCTCCGATAGAACTCGGCGATGCCGCGTGGGAAATCGATCTGACTGATTTTATGTCATATAACAACATTCAAAATGTAGAAAAAGGAAAAAATAATATGTTTTATTATGGTTACCAAGGCGAAAAATCGATAAAGCTTCCACCAGGGATGTATGAGATTGATGATCTGAAAATTAAATTGAAACATGCGATGGGTGACTGTGATGAATCGAACGTAACTGATGATGAAAAACGAAAGCAACGAAATCGCGGTAGATTAAACAAATGGTTCAATTAAAATCTTAATCGAACCTACTACGATGCACTCGCGTTTATTTTGTACTGAAATAGTAGATTTTACAAAGCCACATTCTATCCGTACTTTGTTGGGATTTGATGAAGCAGTCCTACCGGCAAACGTTTGGTATACATCTCAGAAACCTGTTAGTATTTAATCTGTAAATGCAATACGCATAAGCTGTAACATCGCCCGCGGTTCATGGGTGGGCGGAGAAGGTCATATTATTCACGAATTCTATCCCAAAGTTGGACGGGGATATAAGATAATTGAAGTACCACACAGCATCATTTATCCGGTCAACACCAAGACCATACGGAATATAACTGTGCACGTTTTTAAATAAAATTCAGAACTAATAAATTTCGGCGGTGAAGAAGTGACAGTGAGACTACATTTACGACGAAGAAACGATGTTGTTGTTTTTCATTGATAAAGCAGAATATAAATCCCCTCCCGCAGTCTAGCTAACACAGTCGACCTGTGAAACTTAAACGGTTAACACGAGAAAACGTAAGATTTCTGGAATCTTTAGGTTTTAAAGTCTTACAACAATGAGCGGACAGATAATTAATGTTGATACTGCGAACGCCGTATTTGATGAAAACATTACGGGTAAAGAATTTCATAATCATTACCCTTATGCTAAAACAACATTTAATAACAGCGATAAAACAAGAATTGTCCAGCAACAAGATGTGTATACGCTTCCATGCGAAAGTTATTTACTCATCGACGGAAAGTATGATGATGCTAACGGAACTGCAGATCCTACACAAAAACTATGCAATAATTTTGGCGCGTTTCTTTTCGATGAAATCCGTTACGAAATTGCAGGACAGGAGGTGGATAGGATGAGAAAAATGGGGATAACTTTAACGATGAAAAATGCTCTACCATTGAGAAACTTCGAAAAAGATTCTATTTTCATGAACGGTTGGTCATCGGACGGTGTTGGATGATATTCATCCGGTCAACGGCTATAAATCGATGGCGAATCGGCAACGTTTAAAGTATCACTTCCGTGAAAATGCTCTTAGGCTATTTTGAAGATTATAATAAAATACTGCTAAACGTTAAACAGGAACTGATCCAACATCGGGCTTACAATAATGTTTTGTAAGCAATAACAATAATGCTGTTGTCGTTCCAGCTGGAAAAACATTTTACCTTCGGAATAACGAAAATTAGATGGAAAATACCATATGTTAACGTATCAGATGAAAAACGATTATCGCTTCTCAGACTGGTAGATAGAGATGAACCGATTTCGAAGATGTTTTGAAAGTGGAACTTATACGAATATCCAACTCTACCTAGTAAAGATGTAACTTGGACAGTTAAAAACACAACGCAGGCGGATAAACCTCATTATGTCATCACTGATTTCAAACATCGAAAAAAAGAGATGCAACAAAAAGAACTTCGAATTTTGATACAATTTCACTTAATAACATACGTTTATATCTGAATTCGATATATTATCCTTATGAACATATTCAAGGAGATAACGTTATATTATACGAAATGTTTAAGAGTTTCTATCCTTCCAATTATAACAGGAATTCTCAAACGGCGTAAATTGTTCCATCCAAGTACTATGTTATGCCGTTGATCTTTATACATTGCTCAAAACAAAACGACACTGAAAACTGGCGCGGTCGATATTAAAATCGAGATACAAACTTCAGCCACCATTCCCGAACACACAACAGCATATTGTTTGATGATAAGTGATTGCATAATGCAAAATTCTCCTTTAACAGGCACAGTCAGAACAGTTTCCTAACCAATATATTCAGTTAAACGGTGAAGTCAACATGTCCGTCTTTATATCAGATTTTACTTTTTTTCGTTTACCCAACGCTGATGTTTCCATTAAAGAATTAGTTTTCATTTCTTTGGATGGACACAGATTCGAGCAATATCTATTCAAACCACCTTTCGACTATTATGATATTCCATCTTAAACTACTAGTTTCAATACAAAACTTCCAGAAAAAAGTAGGATTCAATTGGACTTCAGGCTTTATCGAATACTTGAGGTTATCATCCAGTTTTTTAAATTTAGCACCAGTGTGCACTATATACGTAAAGAGTAAAGAAAATAAAAAAGTGTTAGAACAAATAATAAGCAATAAACGGTATGTAGTAAAATACCTTGACGGTTACGATTGCCCTTCTATCGATTTATTCGGTTCTTCAATAAATAAAGTGTGCCCTTTCAGTGAAAAACATGAATGTGCTATGAAAAAAGCTAAAGCTATATAGTTACACATGTGGTGGAGCAAGCAAAATAAATTTTATTATATGTTGGAGGCGGTGGGAAATGCACTAGAAAAAGCAAAAGTGTTATTTCAGCAGTCCCGGACGTGACCTTCTCCGTCACCTTCCTAAGCAGTTTATTATCGACCATTACTGAAGTTATATTCCACCAAAAATTTATGAAGATCTACCCAACTACATGCAGCAAGATCCTGACATCAAGATTCTTCAAATGTTTCCTGAAGAAAATGAAAAAGACTGGAGTGAAAAATAAATTTTAATTTCAAATAAAAATGTATTAAGAATTTAATGTCAAAAAAATGTATTTATATTTGTATTAGTATTTTGTTTATTAAAGAACAATAAATAACTTTTTAAAAGAAATATTTGTTTATATTATAGGTTTAATTATCCCTTCTCCTGTAAGCGTTAAGATTTTGGAACGTATTTAAATGAAACGTACCATTTGTAACGTTTATTCTTAAAATAAATTGAAAACTGATATAACTTTGAAAAATTATTTATTTTTATAAAACATTTACTTTTTACAATAAAATACTATATTCATTTTTACAATGATTATACTAAAATACTACATACATTATTACAATGATTATAATAAAATACTTCATATATTTTTACAATGATTATAATAAAATACTAAATACTTGTTTTACAATGATTATAATAAAATACTGCATACATTTTTACAATGATTAAAATAAAATACTATATACATTTTTACAATGATTTTTACATTTTTACAATGCCGAAGTAAGCACAAGTGGCAACTATGCAACCCTGCTTTCTTACCTATATGAATATAATATATACATCTTCTAAATAACAATAAAATCCTACATACATTGATTATAATAAATACTACTGTTACCAATTTTTATTACACAACATACTTATATTGATTAGTAAGCAAATATTTATACCATTCATCCGATCATTCAATAAGAAAGTGTATTTTTACAGAATTATTGTGTTTTTTATTGCCTAAAATTGAAACAATATCGTTTAAAGTTTCTGTTGATAAAAGAGAAAATATATATTTATCTTCCCCATCATCATCATACAAAATTTTAATTTTAACAAGACAAAAATAGACATCAGCCATATCTTTAATTGAAATAGAATAAAATGAAAAAAAAATATTTAGTAAAGAAGAATAACATATTTTTGGATCGATGACATTCTTCAAATTAACCCTGCAGTATACATTAAATTGAAAATTTAATTCATTTTCGTCTAGTAAAAAGAAAAACTGTCTTAATGTATCGGTAACTTCTATTAAACCACCAGTTATTGCTTGTACCATACGTATTGTTGAATATGCTACTAATGAAAACGGCTTGGTTAATCTAATGTTAAAAAAACTAGATTTTAACATCATTTTTAACTGAAAAGAAAAAACCAAAATTGAAAAAAATTTAATGATTAAATAAACGTTTAAGTTCGAAAGAAATATCAACATGCCCCAAAGGTAATGTTAATATGTTATTAACTGCAACACGTTTATCATCATAGTTGCTTAATGCTAGTTTGTTTACAGTTTCGACTAAATGTTTTTTTGGTCGAATCAGTTTCACTTGAACATATAAATCTTTGTAGCTATCATCGCCTACTTTCGGTAAAGTTTTTGTAATGACTGATATGTAATTTGTTTTTTACAACATTTTTTTTATTCCTTTAGCTTTTTTGGTAATCCCCTTTGTCGTTGTAAAAGTGTGTAATTTTGCTTTAAATCCAATAAATTCTTTGATAGGAATGCAGTTACATTCATTCTCAACTTTACCTAAAACTATTTTATTTTTAATTAAAAAAAGAGAATGCGAAACAGGAAAATCGGACGTGTCAAAATACTCGATTAAATTTTCATTTTGTAAATCTTAGTAAAAATCATTAGTCTCTATTTCATAAAAAAAGCTATCGGTATCCATATAAAGGTCATTCTTAGATCCATATTTTTTCTTCATTACATTATAATGGAAATTATACATTAAGTTTTACTAAGTCTAGCACCAATAAACCCACATAAAGAGGTTCATCTAATTTTATTTTTTCTTTGGAACACTGAACTGCGCAAATATTTTTATCATATATTTTTCTATCTTTAAATGTTGGTTTCGCGATAAGTTTCATCAACCACTTTTCTGACGAAACCAATTCTAAATTAATACGTTTCCTAACGTTTTCCATATACTTCCAAATTCTGCATTGTTCATTAACTTAAATAAGTCTTTTTCAAAATCATTTGTTGCTGATTCGCGATTTATAGTATTTAAATTTATAAATTTTCAACCAAGGAGATTAATTAAATTGCAGTATTTTATGTACTTTATTTACTCTAAGTCCATTACGAATAGTTTGCTTTACATTAACAAAATGAGTAATGTAATTAGTTTTAGTTTTTAATGTTGGTACTAATTTTACGTGGGATGTAAAAGAGGAACTTCATTTATCGGAAGAAATGGAAGATCACTGTGTGCATTATGAAGAGATTCAGGATACTCCACGACAACATCAAGAATATAACCGATAAAACCATCACCTCTTAACAATAATATAGTATCAGCTATTGATTGCTTAATTCCTTTTTCAACCCATCCAAAGATTTGTTTTGGTAAATGTTGGCTCATTGCCCAACCGTATAGGATATTGGCATCTAGATATGATAAATATCTGTGCGGTAATTTATTATCATGTTTTTCAGGTATGTAAGGATTGTTTGCCTTAGCATACTTAACGCAAACCGATATCCCCCTCTAATACCCCTTTCTAAAAGCATATAAATATCATAATCTGTGATTAATTCGAGTGAAACTCGCGTCTTATAAAGCACAGCATCAAATGAAAAACCGGGAAGTGTAAAGTAATATGCGCAATCTAAACCGTATTCTCTTAAACAAAGTAAACGAAAATTGTCGAATACATCAGCTAACAGAAGTACATCGCATTTTAAATTGAGATCGCTATATTCGCCTAAATTTTTTATATTAAAATGATTCCAAACAGTTTTAGTATGATTGGACGGCTACCGTTGATAATAAACTCAGTCAGATTAAACATTCTGTATTACCATGGGACTCCTCATACAGAAACCCCCGGCGTGAGGAAGTAGTTCTCTGTCGATTGCAGATACGACAAATGAGGGTCACACACGAGTACCTGTTTACAAGAGGACAACCACCTCTATGCGCACGATGCAACTGCCGCATGACTGTGCGCCACATACTCGTGGACTGCATATGTTATGGGGCATTGCGTCGTAAATTTAAACTACCCAGAAACATCCGTGGTATCTTGTGTAATGATAAAGAGGTTTTAAACCGGATGTTTCTGTTTTTGCGTAGTATAGGGTTAATACAAAAAATTTAATTACTCTAGTCCTATGTATTGTTTTTGTTATCCGAGTAGCGAGCCTTTTACACTCCCTGTCAGAATTTTGTTATATATATATATATTCATATTTTGTTGTTTTTTGTTTTTTAAATTCGCCTGTGATATTAGTTGTAAGTTTTATCTTTTTTTAGTTTTAAGTTTTATTTAGTTTCAATATGATAGTTTTTAACGTAGTTTTAAGTTACATGTTAGTGTTTTTGTTATCCGAGAATGGGCCTTTTACACCCATTCCGGATTTTGCTTCCTGTGATAGTAGTTTTAAGTATAAATTACTTTTACTTTTATTTATTTATTTTCCGGGCGATGATAACGACCAATCGTTTTTCGCCCTAAAAAAAAAGTTTTAGCATGAATATAATCATTTTCATCAATAGTTTCTCCTGTAAGCGAACTATAAAATTTCTCTTTAGATGGTAGTTGAACATCTAAAACTTTCCATGAGTTTGTGTACTCATAAGGATTAACTCCTTTTCGAGTTATGAGATGGAGTTCCTCTCGTGTAAATGATTTTGCTAAATGAAAAAATTTTTCGGTGGGTAATGTTTTAACTAAATAATCTAAACTAAATGACATAAACCGGATTGAATCAACGAAACGAATCGACATATGGATACTGATAATTTTTGCAAATGAAATATACTTCTCAGTAGTATTCGGGATTAGATTTATTCTTTTTTCGTCATATCCTAACTCTTTCACAATAAAATGCGAATCATAATTTGAGCTGTTATGAAGAAAAACACGAATAAATGTTTGATTACGCCTTTGTAAATTGCATTTATTACAAAGAGCAGCTCTACATTGACGTGTTAAATGGTAATTATCACGAACTGGATTCACCTGCAAACTAAATTTTATTTCACACATCTGAAAAGAAACTGCAAAATCGAATGCAATTTTATCTTCGTCAGTAAATATAATTTTTTATTAATTTTTAAATATTTATCTATTTTTGAACAAATATCTACAAGCACTGCCATAAAATTTTTAGCAGCATCTTTTCCTCTATATAAGAAAGGAGTCGGGGGTAGAGTATTTCGTATTAAATCTGGAACTGATGGAATTGAAACAAAATATAAACAGAAACTCATTGGTATATGGTGTTCTGTAGATACAGTAAAAGATTTTTCATTGCTTAGATAGCATATTGAAACCGGTTTTAATATGCATTCAAAATAGGCATAACAAACAATTACACTACAAACATATGATGAAAATTTTTGAATTTTAACATAAAACGGCAGCCGTTACGTTCAACCTCGAGGAGAATAATTTTTGCTGGCGCATTTACTTTACATTTTTCTATATGCATTCATTTTTATAGTTGAATATTTATCTATTTTATAAAATGTAAAACATCTTTTGCAAATAATAATCCTATGGTTATTTTTGGTTAAATGGGAGCCGATCAATCTTTCAAAATTGGTTATATAACAATAATGAAAAATTTCATTATCTGTTAATAGTAACAAATCAAAATGTTCATTACGTTCTTATAAACATACTTTTAATGGAAATATTATTCCTTTCTTATCAAATGAATATACATTTACAAAAACATTATTTTTCTCTTTAAAAATGTTTATCTCTCCTAATGGCGTAGGAAACTTTATTCCACGAAAATTTAATATAAAAGTTCCTTATATCGCGTATCTACTCACTCACGATGAGTACCTATTACAAATCGACAAAGAATACACCATTTAAAACAAAATTCGTCATATTCTTAATATTAATAACAGCATGCTTTTGTTGCAGTTTTCTTGGTAATAGAAGATAACATGAGTCTCTTAAAGGACGAAATTTATTTATTCTTACTAATATCCCATCTAAAGTAATAAGAGTGCACCCACTCTGATTTCCTTCAAAACTAGCTTCCTCCTCAAGCAATTGTTCGGTTGCGTACTGAATAGCATTATCTATATCGTTTATACTATATATAACAAAATTACCAGTTTTAAATCCTACATCTTTTATATCACCTGTCATAAGCTTTTTATAAGTTAATTCTATTAATATATTAAATTTAACAGAACCATAACGAGCTAATGATTCTGTAAATATTAAAACAACATGTTCACGAGCATTTTGCAACGCTAACCACACATCTGAACAAACATAATTATCGTTTTTGTAATATTCTAAAAGATTGCATGCAAATGCATTTTAAATTAGAGTAAACTCTCCCACATGCTGAACTCCTTCCAACCTAACTCTTTTATATCAATTGTCAATTTTCCTGTTTCAATCCTGCGAAAAAAAGAATTTTTTAATAACCATTATTTTTAATCAATCAAGCAATCAATCATTTAATTTTCTGGTTGTAAAGAAGAAACATCTACAACCGGTCTGAATACTTTTTATACCCGTTTTCAGTTTTAAAATTATCGCAGGCTTGCGAAATAATATCATTAATTCAAGACGTTATTTTTTTGTCTTCAGTCATTTGACTGGTTTGATGCAGCTCTCCAAGATTCCCTATCTAGTGCTAGTCGTTTAATTTCAGTATACCCTCTACATCCTACATCCCTAAATATTTGTTTTACATACTCCAAACGTAGCCTGCCTAAACAATTTTTTCCTTCTACCTGTCCTTCCAATATTAAAGCGACTATTCCAGGATGCCTTAGTATGTGGCCTATAAGTCTGTCTTCTTTTAACTATATTTTTCCAAATGCTTCTTTCTTCATCTATTTGTCGCAATGCCTCTTCATTTGTCACTTTATCCACCCATCTGATTTTTAACATTCTCCTATAGCACCACATTTCAAAAGCTTCTAATCTTTTCTTCTCAGATACTCCGATCGTCCAAGTTTCACTTCCATATAAAGCGACACTCCAAACATATACTTACAAAAATCTTTTCCTGACATTTAAATTAACTTTTGATGTAAACAAATTATATTTCTTACTAAAGGCTCGTTTCGCTTGTGCTATTCGGCATTTTAAATCGCTCCTCATTCGTCCATCTTTAGTAATTCTACTTCCCAAATAATAAAATTCTTCTACCTACATAATCTTTTCTCCTCCTATTTTCACATTCAGTGGTCTATCTTCGTTATTTCTACTATATTTCATTACTTTCGTTTAGTTCTTGTTTATTTTCATGCGATAGTTCTTGCGTAGGACTTCATCTATGCCGTTCATTGTTTCTTCTAAATCCTTTTTACTCTCGGCTAGAATTACTATATCATCAGCAAATCGTAGCATCTTTATCTTTTAACCTTGTACTGTTACTCCGAATCTAAATTGTTCTTTAACATCATTAACTGCTAGTTCCAAGTAAAGATTAAAAAGTAACAGATAGGGAACATCCTTGTCGGACTCCCTTTCTTATGTTCTTCAATTATTACTGTTGCTGTTTGGTCCCTGTACATGTTAGCAATTGTTCTTCTATCACTGTATTTGAACCCTAATCTTCGTAAAATGCTAAACATTTTATTCCAGTCTACATTATCGAATGCCTTTTCTAGGGTTATAAACGCCAAGTATGTTGGTTTGTTTTTCTTTAATCTTCCTTCTACTATTAATCTGAGGAGTAAATTGCTTCCCTTGTCCCTATACTTTTCCTGAAACCAAATTGGTCTTCTAACACTTCTTCCACTCTCCTCTCAATTCTTCTGTATAGAATTCTAGTTTAGATTTTTGATGCATGACTAGTTAAACTAATTGTTCTGTATTCTCCACATTTTTCCCTGCTTTCTTTGGTATCAAGACTATAACACTTTTTGAAGTCTGAACTTCCCCTTTTTCATAAACATTACACACCAGAATGTATAATCTATCAATCGCTTCCTCACTTGCACTGCGCAGTAATTCTACAGGTATGCCGTCTATTCCAGGAGCCTTTCTGCGTCAAAACATCATCATCCTCATTAATAATCATTTCCAATTTAGTTTTGATTCTTTTATAGCTATCCTTAAACGAAAAACCTTCAATATCATTCGTCTCATACAACTCTAACCTCAGCAAATATTTTCCCTTTTTTCCTGGTGTAGAGGCTAAAAATTGCTTATCATTGAATTTCATTTCAATTTATTCTGAATAAGTAAAAGGTTCACGTTGCGGGATGGCCTCCTCGTTAAAAACGTCTTCAATAGTTTTTTTGTACTATAGACTTTCATATAACTCCATATTTCATCCACATCAGATTTTAAACTACGACTTTTCGGAATCATCAAATCCTCTCGCCCCTACAAGAATCTCGCTACAGGGTAATGTTCTTTGTAGAGCATCTATGATACCCATTTAGTTATCATCGTATGCATGCGGTAAAACTTTACCCTAGTTCCGAGTTCTTGTATATAAACTTTTAAAATTTAAAATATGGTTCTAATTTTTATTGATGGATGCGTCTTCACTTTCTCTTCCGCCCTACGTAAAGCTTCTTGCAGAGGGTGACAGAAATCAAACCGTATGAATAAAATAACATGATAATATCTATTATTGTTAACAAAAGGTCATTCGGTTCCGGATTAATCTGCTCACCAGCTGGAGATTTTTTTAAACCGGATAGACCCGGTCTAGCTTCATTTTCCGCAAGTTCGGCAGCCTACATATCTCGTAACATGTTCGAAATTTCACCGTTGTTAACGAATTGGAAATCTTCTTCATCGGATATAGTAACTCTTCTTGCCCGACTCATCTGTTTAAAACGAATTCATTATTTAATGTTTTTTTAAAAAAATTTCGTATATTTTTCGAATGTATAATCTGTTCAACCTCATCAATAAGTAAATTAAAAACATTTTTTGAAAAAATACAAAAACTAAGAGAAATGCAAACAGATACTGCAGCAATTTCGCTGTGCAGAATATTATTAAAATCAACGCATATCAGTTCATTTATAATAGCATGTGGTAAATACATAATATTTCTTATATTGAACTGATTTATAATCTTACTCCTAATCACGAATTGAAGTACAAAATTATGTGGAGGAACAATTGCAATTTTCCACCGTAAACATTTCAAAATTTTTATTTCATAAACGAAAATATCATTGATACTATATAATCCAAAAGTCAAACTAATTAATTCGCTTACTGAAAAATAATTGTATGCTTCAATATATTTCGAACTTATAAATAAACAAACACAAGCTATTAACTTCAGTTGCGCACATTCAACTTTTTCTTACGAAAAAACTCATTTAAATAAATAATTGCATTAGTAGCTACACTGAAATATGAATATTTCTTAAAACAAAGATCTCTTATCCATTTTTTCACATTAGGTATACTATCAATATTTAAATTTTGATTATTGTTCAAATTAATTCTTGTAGTAAATTGCAATTGCTTTTTAATTAAAGTTAAAAATACTCTAACTGAAGTAAAATTTTCATCACACATTGCTAATACTTCATCCTGGCATGATTCTAAACAAAATTGCATGTTGCTGAAAACAAAGTTATATAATACAAATTAATTACTGAATTTAAATTAAATTAGGTATTAAAATAAGTAACTCCAGACCAGCCCTCAAAGTGTAGCGGATGAAAAAAGAATATTTTGGAGAAATACGAATGAACGTTTAACGCGTCAGATAAATTCAACGCAGACGAAAAGACGGGAAGGTCTTGCTTCTACGTGTCTCTGCGTATGCTGATGGGATTCGCAGATTATAAACACATAACACTGAACTTGAAACAGGAGTTGGTTTTGCTCAGATCTTCCAGCGGCGTAAACGCGCTTGTTTCTTTGAAAGAGGCACCCGATTCCAAGTTGAAGATAATAAGTGACGTGGAAAATTTCGCATGTTCATGTCCTCAATACGGTGAGATTGAAATTGTTGAAAACAGTAGAATGAGATAGACCGTAGGCCGTTGCTTTTCACACATGGCAGATACAAGAGTATCCGGCTCACCGCAAAAAAACATACATTCATGGACGTTAAAACGTGTCCACAAACGGAGAAGCCGAGATAGTGACACTCGGATACTCAACAGGTTGAGTGCTACATCGTACTTTCATGTATTTGCCAACTCAACGTTTTTGGTTATAAATAGTACAAAAAACACAATAATACTTTATATTTTTGATTGTTACTTTAAAATAAATTCAAATATTAAAAAAAAAAGATTAAGCAAAAATAACACAACGTTTTTTTTTTAATAATCAGTCTTGGATTTGTTCCCCGAGATAAATATCTCTCATAGCACTCAAACTGTTAATAGACCGATAGGAAGGATAAAGCCACAGACACTAACCAATTTCGATATGTACGAGTTTGTAAACGTACGACTGTATTTCGCAATACTATCTGTACGATAATCTACAGGGCGATGTAAATATGATGTATGAAATGTTTGCCAGCTTCCGCTCTTGGTACTACAACAAGCCAGAAGATGATGTCCTGCTTACTTACAGTTTAACGGATTTTCAAAATAATGTACCTTCGATCGTTATCGATTGTTCCAAGCAGAACGAAACGCTTAAAACGGGTGCCGATGACGTACGTTATGATTCTTCATTTTCGTTCGCAGTACCCAAAGTCCGAGTTGACAACTAAATATAAACGGTTAGCCGGATGGTTGGAAGAATTTTGACAAAATCGATAAGTTATGGCGAAGCCGTATACAACGACAATATCATGAAGGCGTTATGTTCGCAGTACAGTAAACACCAATGGACTGGAGAAAGCGGACTTTTTGCGCCGGTTTCATAACGACGTTCGTCAGATACGCACCGAAGCCGAATTTAAATTATATCTCAAATTATCTGTACCACACCGCGCATAAGGCGAATGGAAAATGTGCGTAACAATCCAGTTGTTTCTACATGGAGTGGTTGAAACTATGTAAAAGACCGTTGGATCTGGTGACAGAAGCCGACGGTTTGCGATCGTTTGAAAACACAAACGCGGAAAACAAAGAAGAGTGAAAACGGTTATTAAAAAACCATTATTACGATTCCTTTAAACGAATTGAGTGTAAAATGCTGTTGGTGCAACGAAAGGATCAACGACACGCATCACCACTCGACGCGATGTCAAAACTGCATCAAAGAAAACGTTACGCTTTCTTCGAAGATGTTGTTGCGCGTCGAGTACCGCTGTAAAGCTGTCTGCTGCAAGATGTTGATGAATCCACATCTTTGTTTAGAGATCTCAATTAGTTATAGCCTTCTACCTTAGTTTAATGCTAAGTATATTATTTATGCTTACGTTAAATTACTTACAACTATTTACACAAAAATAAATAAATAAAATATGAAAAAAATTCGAGTGTTTTACACTAGGCCTATTGAGGAGAGATTTCACTCATGTAAAAAAATTCTCAACGCGCCACGGTTGCTACCTCGTGTGTGGGTGGTGTGGAAATCATTATTCTTATTTAATCCTGCGATGTATACTTCCATTATCTCAGTTTAAAGATGGATGTTGTCATAGCAACATCTGTGTGGACGATTAGATTTTTTCCGAATCGCGTAAGAACGTTCGTCATCTCATGAAACTTACAATCCCGGCGTTTCCTCATACAACAAGTATAACTGCAGACGTACACCATTTCAATACGGTTTGAGTGGTTTTCAATCACGACGCCACTTGCTGAACTTCATAGCGGATTACAAGAATATTTAGCTTAAAAATCGATACTTTAGACGGTTTGTGTAGGCATTATACTAATTATAGTGATTATGATGGGAAGGACTTTTACAGATTCTATTAACGAATTGAGGTTTATTGCACCGTATATTTGCAAGTATTGTTTTATGATAGGCGACTCATCCACTCTGTTCACTGTATTGGTGATGAAACACATGCTATCGATTGTAAGAAATTCGGCTATTGCGGTCGTGATCTACCAGAAACTTGTGTGCGTGAGAATTGATTATTGAAAACGTGAAAAGACTGCACGCTATGGTACGCGTAAATAAATACGAAATGTTATAAGAAAGTACGTTGGCCTATACAGTTATCGATAATAACGAACTCTACCGAGGTTACTTTGCAAAACTGCTGTGGGGGTAAGGAGACAGATCAAAAACGCAATCACCATTTGAGTGGGAACTCTGCGAGTGTAAAGATGGACATCATGGCAGTTATTAGCGTTTTCAGCGATGAAGTTGTTTTCTAAGGAAGATACCGTTCAAGAGGTTGACCGATCTTGATATCGGTGTGAGCTACGTACTGTTGGAAATGAGAAAAATATTTACTCAATACGGTGAGTCCCGTATTTGCGTATTGTTGTACGTCAGCGATCCGGATGAACTGGGTTGCTTTCAAACCTTAATACCAAAGTCGTATACAAATAGATTTACCGATAACGAATTGACCGTTGTAAAAAATCGTTCGATGAAATTAACTTATTATGGAATGAAAAAAACAACGAAAACAAATTCATTGAGGATATAAAAGTAAGTTTGTAAAAGAAATCTCAACGCAACGCAGAGTTGCTACCTACTGGATGGTGTGGTAGTTGTAACTTGGACGGATGTGCTTGCTGATAAGCACGATCAACCTTGTTCGTTTGCGTGTATTCAGTTATGTATCGCGTACTTAACTGTTTTGGCGCCTTTAAACTTAGAAAAATGAGATTTTTCATCACTTCTGGTGTATTATTATTACTATTATTATGGTTTTAACCGTTTCTGCTAACCCGTTCTTATTAAATGGTGATTATGTACGATTATATACATATATTCAAATAGATGTGTTGTATCCATTTATCATAGAGGTGAAGATGGTAAAGTACCACCAGATATTCAGATTACTTGCAAAAATACACCAGATAATTGTGAACATTATTCGTGTTATCAGGCTAGGAGTTCAAAACTAAATAATATTCCAACAGAGTTGCTTCTAAATCTTTTATGAAAAGTCTTAGATGAGTGTTTGTAGGCCTACTGGAGAGATTTCACTCACATAAACAAAATCTCAACGCGCCACGCATTGCTACCTCCTGTGTGTTGTAGGAATGCAACTCAATGTATTTTTTTGTGGTGGTGAAGGTTTTTAAGAGACCTTAAAACTTCTAACTAAGAGACCTTTTTATAACTAAGTTATAAAACTTCTCTCAACCTCACGAGAATGTACCTTTAACCGAGAGGCATTAAATTTAACACGATTAAACTCTTAAAAGTACATAATTATAATTTTATGTAACAGTTTTTTGTTTTATTTTTTTTTCTTTAAAGGTACACGTCGGTCATGATGTGTATCGTGACCGACGTGTACCTTTAAAGAAAAAAAAATAAAACAAAAAACTGTTACATAAAATTATAATTATGTACTTTTTCATGACCGACGATGCATCACGTAGAAAAGGTTTCGTTGAACGTTTGAACAAAAGCGTTTATCGTCGTGCTGAACCAAAAAGGGTCGCAGCGATGACGGTCAGTAAGCCGAACGAAATATTGTCTTTAAAAACAATGGACGCATAATACGGCAAGAGTATTGTGTGTTCTATTAGAGGTGGTGAGGAGCCGTTTAATGTTTTCCTTGCAAAGCGGTTTTCTTCGACGATTAAGAACTAATTCGACTTGATGATACAAATGAAGGTAAAATTGGTATTTAATGGTCGAGTCAAGAATGCATTGGATGTGGTATTCGAATAAACTTTAAGGTATTAGAAAAAAAAACTTTTGGCGCGAAACGCCGCGCCGACCTCAGACCGCGTCGGTCAGTCGATTCTTCAGTCGACCGCCGCAACCCACACGGTAAATATCTCGCGTCACTCTGCCGACACACGCACATGGCGCCTCTCGGTGCCAGATCTACGACAAGAACTTGTCGTAGCAGTGACGACTGCCAGTGCAAACGACACGACAACCAGAAACATCCTCGAGGTACGTCTCCATTTTTATTCACACACACAATGACAATCAAACATATATATAGTGTATGGTAGGTGTGACGTCACATACTAACAGCGGGACTATAATAAATTTAAAAAAAATTTTATTCACACTATATTTCATATTTCTCCCGTGCAGCTTATATACATTTTTCACTCAACACACAAGGGAGCCGCTGTAGCCGATTGGTCTAAGGCGTCAGTCAGCCGCGTCCCGTCGGAACACGGTCGAAATCCTAGCCGACAAGAGTTTTTTTCACTTTAATTATTATTTAATTCAAATACACCGCTACACAACAGCTGTTCGTCGGCGGTACCAACCTTTGAATTAATTATTATAAATAATATTTAATTCAAAAATATTAATCAAGTTTGTAACCCTGCCGAATTTCAAACATCCCGCTAAGCAAAAAGGGAATTTCCAAGTTGGCGGCTGCAACACTAGTGCTCCTAGTGGTAGCTAGGAGTACTATTGACGCAGTAGCCCCATTTTAGAACTACTCGCTTTCCTATGGATGAAGCTTGAATTTGCCAAAAAAAGTTTGGTTACTGTCCTGCACCAACATTTCAGAAAAAAGTACAATAAACTAGCATCAACAAGGCGATCCATCCCACTATTGAGAAATGTAATGAGAAAATATAGGGTGTCTGTAAAAAAACAAATGTCTGGAAGACTTACTGAGCCAGAACAAATTGATCATGTTCACAGCTCATTACGATGTAGTCCAGATAAATCAATTATATTAGCGAGTTTAGAATTACGAATTCCACAATGATCATATGGAAAATTTTGTAGAATCTTGGTATAAATTTAAGTTAGTCTAAAGTTTAACTGATGATGATAAAATTTTACCTGAAGATTTTTGTGTGTGGATTTGAACAGAACATGCTGACAAATAATATTTATCTTTTCTCACCTAATGTTTGACTAAGGAATTTTACATTAGTGGATAAGTCAACAGAGATAATGTACAGATATAGGGGACAGAAAATTCTTGAGAAACTGTTCAAAATATAAAGTTTATATTAAATTTTTATATTGACCTACAGTTAGCGTGTTTAGTTATATTTCGTATGAAAAATATGTACACACAAACACACAGTACACTTATATGGAGGAATTTATCTCAACACTTTAAAATACATCAATTCGAATACAATGAGAATTTCATTATCAAATAAGATGGAGCTCCAGCTCATTGGTATACAGAGGTCCAAAATTATTTCAATGAACAACCTATAAAACATTGGATCGTGCAACTGATGAAAACATGGCATTGATACATTGCACACGAAATAAGTCAAGAATTAACTCCTTTGTTATTTTATTATAGGGAAGGTTTCCCCTTCCTGTTGATATATATAACATAAAAACATACCTCAAGTTAGTGTTGAGTAGGGTATGTTTTCACACGTTTGGAATGAATTGGACTACCACGTTAATGTCCATTATGGGAGTCACAGTGTTACATAAACATTTGTAGGTACAAAATTTAAGATTTCCTGGTTTTTATTTGTCTTCAGTGTACTGACTAGTTTGATGCAGCTCTCAAAGATTCCCTATCTAGTGCCAGTCATTTCATTTCAGTATACTCTATATCCTACATCCCTAACAAATTGTTTTACAATTCCAAACATTGCCTGCCTGCAAACTTTTTCCCATCTACCTGTCCCACCAATATCAAAGTGACAATTCCAGGATGCCTTAATATGTGGCCTATAAGTCTGTCTCTTCTTTAAACTACACTTTTTCAAATGCTTCTTTCTTCATCAATTTGCCACAACACCTCTTCATTTGTCACTTTATCCACCCATCTGATTTTTAACATTCTCCTATAGCACTGCATTTCAAAAGCGTTTAATCATTTTTTCTCAAGTCCACTCAAGTTTCACTTCCATACAAAGCCACGCTCCAAACATATACTTTCAAAAATGTTTTCCTTATGTTTAAATTAATTTTTGATATAAGCAAGTTATATTTCTGACTGAAAGTTTGTTTTGCCTGTGCTAATCAACATTTTATATTGCTCCTGATTTGTCCACCTTTAATTCTACTTCCAAGATAACAAAATTCTTCTATCTCCATAGTCTTTTCTCATCCTATTTTTATAATCAACGGTCCATCTACTTCATTTCTACTACATTTCATTACTTTTGTTTTGTTCTTGTTTATTTTCATGCAGTAGTTCTTCCATACATGCAAGACTATGACTTCATATATGCCATTCATTGATTCTTCTAATTCTTTTTTACTGTCGGCTACAATTACTATATCATCAGCAAATTGTAGCAGCTTTATTTTTTCACCTTGCATTGTTACTCCAAATTTAAATTATTCTTTAATATTATTAATCGCTATTTTATGTAAAAATTAAATAATAATGGGGATAAGAAGCATCCTTTTCAGACTTCCTTTTTTATTACTGCTTCTATATTATGCTCTTCAATTATTATTATTATTGCAGTTTGGTTTCTGTAAGTGTTCTTCTATCTCTATAGTTGAACTCTAAATTTTTTAAAAATGCTGAACATTATATTCCCGTCTACATAATTAAATGCCTTTTGTAAGTCTATAAATGCCATGTATGTTGGTTTGTTTTTCTTTAATCTTCTTTCTACTATTAATCTGAATGCTAAAATTGCTTTTCTTGTCCCTATACTTTTCCTGAAAATAAATTGGTCTTCTCCTAACACTTCTTCCACTCTCCTCTCAATTCTTCTGTACAGAATCCTAGTCAAATTTTTTGACAAATGAGTAGTTAAACTAATTAAGAATTGTTCTGTATTCTTCACATTTACCTGCTCCTGCTTTCTTTGGTATCATGAAAATAACACTTTTTGAAGTCTGATGGAACTTCCACTTTTTCGTAAATATTACACACCAGTTTGTATAATCTATCACTTCCTCACCTGCACTAGGCAGTAATTCTACAGGTATCCCATCTATCCCAGGAGCCTTTCTTCCATTCAGATCCTTCAACGCTCTATTAAATTTGGATCTCAGTATTATAATTGAATTTTACCTTCGACTTAGTGTTTGATATATATAATTTTTTTATACAAATTATGTATTTTTTAAATCAACAGGACCTTAAAACATTGAAAAATATAAAACAGGAGGGGTTGCTTTTTTACTGAAGTAATATTTTATATCATTTAAATAATGTAAAAATAAAGGAGGATGTAAACAGACAGATATTGGCTGTTAAAAATAAAAAAGGCAAATATCAGCAGTTAAATGTACTAACCTCCACCAATTCCACTTCCACCAGTACCGGTCAGACTCTGCGATGTATCAACACCACCTAGACCTTTAAACACAGAAGTAGCAGTAGTTGTCACACCCGTGGCTGATGATGTTACTGTCGTAGAAGATGGAAAACCAAATATTCCAGTACTACCAGTCGAAGCAGCTATAACAATAAATTCATTATGTAATATAAATCATCCAAAATACAGAGTTATCATAAAAGAATGGTGCGGTTTCAGTAATTCATAGGAAGATTGTAGGGAAATTTCTAGATGGTATGTTGGTATCCCTGAAAGCCTCCAACCCAAAAGTTTGTTTATCAGCAGTTGTAACCACAATATCAGTTCTTGTATTGTTGTTGCGGTGAGTTTAGTGAGTTACAATGTTCTCGGATAAAGACAAAGCAAAGTGTGTTTTATTGATGGCTGAATTAAAATCCGTAATTTTAGTTCAACGTGCGTTTCGACGTGAATTCGGAAGAGATCCACCACACAAAAATAACATAACACGTTGGTTCAAACAATTCAAAGAAACTGGATCGGTTAAGAAACAGAAATCAACTGGCAGACCAAGTGTACTAGACGAAACGGTTGAACTAATTAGACAATCGGCAATTAGAAGTCCTGGTAAGTCCATCCCCCATCAAAACGTCGAATTAGGTATAACAAAATCAACAGTTCACAAAGTTTTACGTAAAAAACTGAAATACACTCTTATAAAATCCAGATACTGCAAGAATTGAAACCCGATGATGGTGTAAAACGTTACAATTTCGCTGTTGAAATGTTGGACAGAATAAGTGAAAACGAATCATTTTTAGATGATATAATTTTTATAGACGAAGCTACATTCCATGTGAATGGATGTGTTAACAGACACAATTCACGAATATGGGGCTCTGAAAATCCACACGCAATTATTGAAAAACAATGCGTGTTTTGCCTGAAGTTGATGTTTGGTGTGGTGTGATGAAAAATCATGTAATAGGGCCTTTCTTCTTTGCTGAAAAAACAATTAATAGAGTTGTGTATCTTGACATGTTAACCGATTATTGCTTTCCTCAGCCGGATGAACTCGAAAACATTCATCAACTTCATTTCCAACAAGATGGTGCTCCCCCACACTTCAATGCATTGGTCACGGACGCTTTGAACGAAAAATTTGGAGATCGATGGACAGGCCAGCAAGGACCCATACTTTGGCCTCCAAGGAGTCCAGACCTGACACCTTGTGATTTTTTCTTGTGGGGGTACATCAAAAGCGTTATTTTTACACACAAAATTCACGACCTACACCACTTGAGAAACAGGATTAATGAAGCAATGACAACCATTAACGAAGAAATGTTAACTAATGTTTGGAGAGAAGCTGAGTATCGTTTGGACATTTGTCGAGCGACTAAGGGCGCACATATTGAAATTTATTAATTATGTAAAAATGTTTGAGATGACAAATTTGAAAAATAAAAAACATAAACTGTAAGTAATTCTGTTTTAATTTAAACCATGTTCAAAACCACACCATTCTTTTATGATAACCCTGTATAATAATTTCATTATAATATGAAATTACAGAATCAGTAATTTTTTTATGATTATTTATTTTTTAGAGCAAGTTTCTTCTACTATCCTGTTAGAAGCTTTTGAAGAAATTCTTTTATATTCAATATCATTTCAACACACTGGATTCTGTAGACACATTACATGTATCTACTACCACCTAATTCCAGTATCCTTTAGAGGGTTGATATTCATCAGGTTTCATACAATTATATCGGTATGTTTCCTCCTACTAGTTTTTCCAGCTTGAATAGGTTTAATAATTTTTGTAATATATTAGTTCTGAAATAATTTGTGTAGAGTTCATAACAATTTAAAACAAGGTTGTATTTCTGCTTATAGGATTTAGTTGTTTTACACTAGCATCTGCATATGCAAACTAACAAAAGTGTTTCATGGCTTAACTGTTTTGAGTTATTTTCCTATAATACATGAACATATTTTTTTTTTCAGAAATCTTTTTTTTATACTGTATTTGTTAAGACATAATCCAATATACTATGTTTAAAAGTTAGAATCTATTCTAAATACTTGTAGCCCAATAATCAAATGATCCTGATTATAATAATGAATATGATGCTTTTGGGTATTTCGCACAAAAAGCATATAGTATAAATATGATTTTATCTTTTTAACAAAGTTATATTTAATAAATTCAATCACTTTTTCTTTGAAATAAAAAAATTTGTTCCATATAAAATTAAACAAGAAAATTCTCAACAATAATGAAAAATTGTATTTAAGTGTCAATTCTTTACTTATATTTTCAAATATAATTATTTTTCTCAGAATTATATATATGCTAGAGTGGCAAACTGTAAGAATCATTCTTTTCAAATTGGATTGATTATACTACAATGACATATTAAAATTATAATCTGTCTGATTTGAGGTAGAGTTAGTTTATTGTTCTGCAATTACCAATCGTCATCCACTTAATTTATACATAACAGTGATTGTAAAAGTTGATAATAAAATCTTTACAACTATATTCTTCAGACTGCAAATAAATCAAATGCAAATTTTTTAACTTTCTGTACCAATAATATTTAATTTGTTTAACATAAAATGTCTAGTAAATAGTAATAAATAAATAAATAATTATATTAGAAGCATAATTTCTTATATAAATACATACTTGGTAAAGAAAAAACAGTAGTTGTAGTTGTTTTAGCTGGATTTGTAAAGCCAAACGATAAACCAGTAGTAGTTGTACTTGCGGCTGTAGAAGGCGTTCCAAATGATAAGTTTGGTAATGATGGTTTAGCTGCAGTTGACTGTGTTGGTGCAGCGAATGACAGAGAAGTCTGTGATGTAACTGGTGTTGCAAATAATCCAGAACCTGAGATACAAAAAGGAAAATATAATAAAACCCTTATTAAGTAACATTCCTGTGATCAACCATTATTATCCAGCAGGTTTCCATTTTTCATATAGAGTACATTTGGAAATTGTGTACACTTGATTTTACTAATTGATAAATGTTCATGGATTAATTATATTCATTTCAAATGCCGGCCTCCGTGGTGCAAGTAGTAGCGTTTCGGCCTTTCACCCAGGGGTCCTGGGTTCAAATCCCGATCAGGCATGGCATTTTTTCATACGCTAAATTTCCATATACCACGCACAGGCTTTAAGCTTATTGTGGTGATATAAAAAAAAATAAATATGAAAGTAACTCAAGAAATGACCTAAACTTTAGACACCATGCAAAAATATTGTTCTAACAATTGTAATGATAAAAACAAATGTATTGATCTTTGTTTCTACACATTAATTGATGAAATTACAGCAAAAATATCACTATTAATAATGTTTTCAAAGATGACAGGGTCCATAATATGATTTTTTTAATCGTAAAATTCTGTAAAGTTATGTTAAAATAATGTTTCTTAGAGAACACATGAAAGTCAAACAAACTAGTTTAAAATTATTACAGCAACAATTTTTAACATGAAACAGTTTAAGAAAAATATAGTATCTACTTTAATAAAAATGTAAAAAAATTACGTAATTTTAAGGGATAATTCTAAAACTGAACAATAGTCTCATTCAACAGTAACAGTAATTTAAATATAATCTTGTAAAAATGAAAACCAACATATGATTAAGTAATTATTCATGAAGTAATTATTTAAATTAAGTTAATTATAGAATTAATCAATTAAAAAAGGCAACACCTGTAGTAGTGCTACTCTGAGGTGTTGTTCCAAAAGTTATTGCGGTAGTTTGTGGTGCTGAAGGAGTAGGTGTATTGAAGAATGATAGACCACTAGTAGTAGTCGTAGTAGTTGCAGCAGGTGTAGCTCCAAATGCAGGTTGCTGCTGGCCAACTCCAAAAGTAAAACCTGAAGTAGTAGTCACTGCTGTTGTTGTAGGTCCTTTAAAATTTAATCCACCAGTACCAGTGCCAAAAGAAAGGCCAGCTGTTGACACTGTAGGTGCAGTAGAACTTCCAAATGTAAAACCTTAAAAAAATAATATTAAGCATTTAAGTTTGATAAATTACACTGAATATAAATACACTAAATACTTATATGTATTCCACTTAATAATTATAAACATAAAAGATTAATCTTTTTTTTTAAAGGGAGAATTTTTTCCTCCTCTTTAAGGCTGATTAAGAAAAGAAAAAGTTTACTACAATGATCAGCTAAGAAAAACAAACAGAAAACAGCACATTTTTGCTGATTACTAGCTGTTACGCTACTTTCAAAATAGCGTTTAAAAAAGTACGATGCACATTCAAAAACACACCAAACTTACATAATAAAAACTTTATTAATATTTTGGGGAATAGGTTTTTTCCTGGGCGTACACTGAAATATTATCATCAGGTATTTATATAGTAAATAAAAATTAAAAATTAACAATTAAAAACTAAAAACCAGCAATATAAAAACACAGTATAAGTAGAAAACGCCTATTACTTATGCTAAAAGCAAAATAAAATCACAATGAAATATTACATTGACTAACTAAATTAAAAGAATAAAATTACCATCTGACATATTCCAAATGGAATAGCTAAAACATACTACAGAAAACTTAAATATCCGAGTACAAAGATGGTCCTAAGAAACAAAAACATTTGATAATATCGTCTCACCGTTTCCTAAGATACTTCGGAAGTTAGCGCCTAGTTTAAACTTAAGACATAATGCCGCATAACAGACACAGTCCACAAGGATATGGTGTACAGTTAGTTGGCAGCGGCAGCGAACATAAACAGGTGCATCAGTCTGAGTCATGAGATATCCATGAATGAGCCTAAAGTTTCCTATACGCAAATGGCAAATAATAACCTCCTTTCAACAGTAATTCCTGCATGAGGAGCTCCAGTGTTCTTAACAGGACAAAGTTTATTGTAGATGGTAGCATTCCACTCGCATTACCATTCTCACTGATTCATTTCAGAGATAACAGACTGTGTGTCACAGACAACAGGGTGTCTGAAGTACATATCTCTAATAGCCTGTAAGACACTCACGGAGTCTGAACAGACAAGTATGAGTTGAAACGTTCGGTAAATTATATTTAAGGCCTTATTAATAGCATACAGCTCAATAAAAATACTGACAATGCTGGGAAGACCAAACATGTATGTTCTGTTGCCAACCATTACCAAAGGAATTAACATTTTTGGAGCCGTCTGTATAAACTATCAGGATTCATGCTATATTTATAAGATTATAGAATATTTCTTGTAATTTAACTGAATTTGTGTTCTTTGATAGTGACAATCACTAATTTGTGTTCTTTGATAGTGATTAGTTATGATAGTGACAAAAACTAAGGCAGTAATTTATTAGAGAAGGCCACCAAGGAGGGTAATAACATGAGCAACTTTAAGAACTGGAGGTAATTGTATATTTTGAGCTAAGAAAAGGCGCCGAGTCTAATGCCTAGCAGAGCTATACTGTTCTGGTACCGATTAAGATGCGGATTAGAGAACACCACATCAAAGGTTGGATGATTTCATTGCGCTTTAATATGAGCAACGTAAGAGCAGATAGTTTGGTTTTGACTATGGCAAAGGGATGGCCACTTTCCACCAGTAGACTTACCACAAAGCTTGAACGAAATCACCTGTAGCATGAAGAACGAATATATGATGAACTGCATCAAGCATTCTAAGAGCGGTGGACCGAGCAGATAAATAAGCCATGCAGCCATAGTCTAAGCTGGAGCTCAGTAGAAGCACAACATGCATACTCGATCAGCTCCCCAACTAGATAAAACTCTCATCATATCTAGCATTTTTAAAGATTTTACCTTCAGCTTCTTTAGACGTGTTACTCAAGTCAGTCATTGGTCAAACCACAATCCTAAAAATGTAATCATGGGTCAACTGGTTCATCCTGTAAAGAAAATTAAGGATCAACTTATTCCCTCAAGAGTGAAAAGCAGAAGCATTTCATTTCTCCAAAGAAAACGTGAATTAAGTCATTTACATCACAAATCTAAACAGGTTATTGATTATGAGCAGCCTCTTACTGGTAGCTAAAGGTTTTAGATGCTACGTAAATTGAAAAATCAACTACAAATAAAGAACACATAACAGGGTTTTGCACACTTATGGTTTATTGCACACAGTTATTTGCACATCCATAAATAGGTTTTTTCCTATTTATGGCTACAGCAAGTAACACTTTCCTGTGGTATTCCATCTAGTGTGAAACTTTCAGACATCATTCCAACTCAAACTCGAAAGGACCACTACTGAAGAGACCCCTGATAAATGCAAGGAGTTTCCTTGTATACTCCATTCATGCAGTGTATTTAGGATTCCTCTCCTTCAAACCGTGTTGTAAGCCTTTTGCAAATCAAAAAATACAGCTGCAAGACGCTGGCGAAGCAAGAAGACATTTTGAATAACAGATTCTAAGACACAACTACATGATTGATAGCCAATCTACCTTGGTGGAAACCGCATTGTTCGAGGACAATTAGAGTGTTTTTCTCAAGCTTCCACACTAGACAATGGTTTATCAGTTGTTCCACCAACTTGTACAAGGTACTGGTCAAGGATATAGAATGACAACATAAGGGCATGATTTATACCAGCTATTGGTATGGGAATCACCAATGCTTCTAACCAAGAATCTGGAAACACCTGACCAGAGAATATTTTATTGTAAGTACGGCAAAAGATGTCGTAATGCAGTGTCTGGGAGCCGAGACAATATAATTAACCTCATATTATCGCGTCACGAGAATTATTAAAAACATACCTCACCTCATCAAAAGAAATAGGAATGTTTAATTCATTTTGCAAATCTCCAATAATAAAAGGCACATGTTCTAACTGGAACTTATTCCTGATAAACTCAGGACAATATGATGATGTAAGTGAAGCTGACATAAATATATTGTCAATCATGTTTGCCTCATCAATTGTCATTGTTACGAGAATGCCGTTGTTGTCCGATAGACTGAACATTGTTATGATTCACATTTGGCCTGAACTTTTCTCCATACAACCGATGATGGTGTTGTCAAGAGTAATTTGTATTCACATAATTCAGCCATGATTTCCATTTAGCACACCAAAATACTCAATGGCATACAGCTCTTGCATTTCGGAAGGCGCAATTCTGTCATAGATCTACAACTGAATAACACAGAACCCTGCGACGATCCTTTAGTGCAATTCTGCAGTCTTCATGCCACCATGGAACAGCAGAACGCCCTAGTTTCCCAGATGTTAAAGGGATATATTCACTTGTACTATCGAGTGTCAGGTGCATAAACGTGGCAAGTTGGTGGATTACATTACCATTCTTGTTGTATTACTAAAAGATTCATTATACATACCTGATCCAGTCTGCTTTTCCAACCACTCATCTGCGTAACTGACTCTGAGGCAAAACACTATTACCAACTGACATAACAAGTCTGTGATCGTTTCCAAAAAAGTTTTGGAAGTGTGCCAGGTAAGATGTGGAAGTAGGTATGCTGAACACGACAGATTGATGCACAAAAATTTACCCGAAAACGTGTATGACTCATGCAAAAGACCAAAGTTCTGCCTCAGTCGATTAGGCAGGGCAAAGAAAAATGCAAAAATAGATCTGTCAAATCATGCTCGATAACATCAATTTGGAGGAAGGTACAAGTTGCAGATATTTATAATAAATGGTGCCAATATTTTTACTGATACTACACGGATATTTGTATCCAACGAAATCCATGTGGCCAATGCAACTTCCTTTAGGAAAACAGCCACACTTTCTCATCCTCTACCCTAAGCTGGATGGTCACATCTCCTGCAGAAGTATCCGCAAAAAGACCCTTCATCCTGGGGACAGAGGCAAGTTTCCTGCACACATAGTATTAAAGAATTTTCTTCCTTCAAAAAAATGTTTATACCCTCATGCAGAGTACAGCGATTGCAAACATTCCATTGTTTAATATGCCCATAAAAATACTTTTTCTTGTTATAACTTCTGTGTGCAAATTACTTATCAAATAAAATCTGGTTTTTCTTTTTGGGTTTAAGCGTTTTGCTTCTTTGTGCACTTCATCTGCCACCATATCCTTGTAGAGACCTCGAGATGGTGAAGGGGATTTGGAAGCCTGGGAAGATGCCAGGCTTCTATGTTTTATAGATTCCTTCATTGGGATCTTAATAGATTGCTGTGTAATCGGTACAGCAGGAACCTTATGTAGTGGTGTACTGACTGAACTGGTTTTTGGTACACCACTATCAGTCTTTCTTGGAGAAGTTACTCATTTTCATGACGCAATAACTTTTAATTACTTGAACCAATATAACCATAACCTTAATACAAAATATTCACTGATATGTTTGTTACCTTTCAAAACCATGAAAGTGTGACCAGATTTTTATTAATATTACTAGAATAATGTGATCCAGTATCATCATTTGAGAAAATACAAAGAAACTTTTTCCCTAATCCCCTAACTGACAGGGAGTCTTATTTATCACGATTTTGGGTATTGGTGTCCCTATGGCCTAAGCCTCTGCAGCTTTTCTTCCTACTACACACTGAGCTAATGAACTCTTTACATTGTACACATGCACTACACCAGGAACAATTAACAGTTTACAACATCTGTCCTTATACTACAGCACAATAACATCTTACACTGTTTCAACAACAACATGTGAGGTGCTTTACTTGTTCTAATAAAGCTTCTACCAATTTTGTTAGTTCTTTACATGATGAACATTTTTCTCTTTTTGTACATTGTTGGACAGAGCCTGTACGAAATTAATACCAGGTTGCAAAGGATTTCTCATTCTGAAGGATTTTTCACATACCTGAAATGCCACAGGAAAGGACGCTTTCTACTCACTACAGAACTTCAATATAGCTTCTTTTTTTTTATAAAGAAGGCATTCCCAAGTGTGGAACTTTACAGTTTATACATTTTTCTTCTTCAGCGCATGTGCTGTTATTGTCATGCACAAACCTGTTCCTTTTTGCAACCAATTTTGATGTGACAAAAATCCTGACATTGGAAGCAGGTTCTGGGGTTTGGTATATATGGTCGCACACGAACATAAAATTAACTAAACTTTATTCAGTCAGGAACGGTCGCACTGGAAAAGATCAGAGAACTAGCAATGATGTTGGTACATCAACACCATTCTCCCTTCTCATAATCCTCTCCACAGACATGACTGACTGCGATGATTCCGTAATTACTGGTAACTCAACAACAACCAAGTAATAGCAAAAGATCATTCCTTTGCTAAAATTTAGTGTGTTAAGGGGCTTCACTATTACTTAGTCTGTCCCTATATACTTAAGGGCTAGCAGTTTTCAGCATTGTTCTTCGTTATTTGCCTTAAAAGCAGGGCACCACTCTTGAGTTTATTAGAAAATTTCAGAGACCTATAAGCTGTTATAATGCTCTTTTTCGATATGAAGGGAGAGATCTTTTCAAAGGATTTACCTTCCTCATTGTACCTCAAAACAAGAAAGTGTATACAAGAAAATTTACCAATCTCCATAACATTTCTATGAAAATGAGTGACAATAGACAACAAATTTGATATATTTTTAATTTTATTACAAAAAAAAAAGAATATGACGACTTACTCTGCTAAAAAATTCTAATGTTTATGGATATGATGCAGTGTCAGTACACGCATCACATTCCCACACCTCAGCTCTCTCTCTGTATAGACCATCTCTCAAACAACCATGTATAACTCCTTGTTTACTGTTTGATCACATGGAACAAATTTATAATAAAATCAAGCCTTCTCAGTCAAAACAAAATCACCACCACACTCATGTTTGACAAACTCACGCAAACTTTTTTTTGATCAGGACAATCCTTTCCTCAATCACTTCAATGGCTACACACTGGTGTCCACATTGCAGTCATTAAACCAAGTCTCACCTCTCTTGTTATAATGTTTTCAAAAATTTTTCATTCATTTATGTTCATCGGAACTTGATTGATCAAGTCCAGTCAAGTTCCAATGTTGACATAATTATCTTTATGATCAACGGTCAACTAAAGCAAAACAAATTTTGCAAAGATGCATGCTCTGTACAATTTCAAATGTTTGGCCTTTTTTTTTTATACAAATCAGACAATAAATGTAAAGTTGTCATTAAAATGAACTCTTTACTTACATAACTGAATTTTAACCAAAAAAAAGTACCCTCTGGTTCTCCTTTTCAATTATATATCACTGATAAAGCATCTGGCGTAATCAATAAAGCAGTAAGGGCAACATCACAAAGCTTATGATGAATCTAGGACAGATTAAAATATGATAATAATATAAAGTTACCAGGTTGTGCAGAGCCAAGACCACCAATTGCAGATGTATTTGCATTAGGCGCACCAAATGTTAATCCTCCTCCTGGCGTCGCAGTAGTAGCACTACCACCTCCAAATGCTAAAGAACTGAAAATATTAATAAGTAATAATAAATTAATTTATCCAAACTAAATAAAACAGAATATTAATAAACAAATAAGTACTTGACTCCTTTACAAGCAAAGAAAACTGAATTTCAAATATTTTTAACCACAATAAATTTTTTGACAAAATTATATTAATTATTTTGTTTTTGTTACACTCCCAATAGAAGCTACCTTATATCAGTAAAGTCAGAATTAATATTAATAGTACCAAAGTTATAATGTTACAGTATAAAATTGTAAATAAAATAATTATTAAAAAACAAAAAACCCTGTTAGTTTTAACAAAGTGGAGGTCATTAAGTCATCATCTCATATACCTTACACAGGCAACTGATGACAACATAAAATGTTGAGCTAATATTAAATATCACATTGCTAACTTATTATATCCTTAAAAAAAACCTGTAAGAAAGGAAAGAAAAACATGTTTAACTATTTTTTGTTCGTTTTTCATAATCATTCTACGTTGATGTGTACAATTAGTAGTCAAGTTTTTTTTTTATTTCTTTTTTTATTAACTATTTTATTTAGCGCTTTTTTGTTGTTTTCATAACTTTACCATTCAATATACAAGACGTCTATAAATAACACTGGTATAAGCTTTTTTTTGCTTTTTTTTAGAAACAGTACTACTTAGATAGAAATTACAAATGATAATGTACATGCTTCCTTTTGATGGGCGCATTTTTTGCTTAAATCTCAAAAACTATTTATTTTTCTAAAACATTACAAGAAGCAAAGGGTGTTACTTTATAATAGTTTTACTGAATACCATCATTAAAATTTGAAAACACCATAAAGTTTTAATTTTATCCCCCCCCCCCCCCATTTATAGCCTCCCCTTTTTGGTTAAGCCAATTTAAGACAGCCTATGTTATTTCCAGACCAAACAATTGTTACTATCCAAAAGGTGATGATAATTGGTTGGATCTGTGAAGCTACAGAAGGGAAGAAACAAACAAACATAACAGTTTAAACACATTACTACTCCTCCTATGTACATAGTCGGGTAAAAAAAAAAAATGCTTAAAAATTGCTACAACAAAAATAATTGATCAAAAGATCTAAAATTAGTTGAGCAATTTACTTGTTAAACATTTAATTCTAATGATCTAATTTGTTGTACATGATTCTTGATCATTTCACATTTCAGTTTTATTTCAATAAATGTTTAACAAGTCTCTTTTTTACATTAAGAAGAAAAAATTAATTAAAAAAAAAATTAATAATGTTAAAGATAAAAATAATATAAATGTTAAAAAATAGCTTAAGATCAAAATACAATGGAATGCCAACTATCTGGATTGACCTTTGAAAGACAAAATTTGGATAATTGGAAAAATAAAAAACAACAAAGATGCTACCACCCCACTTTGGAGATTAGCACATGTTAACATGTGATACATTGTACAATATGTTATTATACAGGATATTTTCTACAAAAAGTATACTTCTATTTTAGTTCTGAAAATTTTAACTAGAAACCACACATATCTTATAAAATTAAAAAAATGAGTATGTCAATAGAGATCTGAGCAAATACCTGTATAAAAAAAAAATTGGCACACTGTAGGTACACATCACACATATTATTATCTGATCAAAGTGCTGTTCAATAAATCAATCGTCAAACATGAGGATATGATGATCAGAAAATTATTATCATATAATATGGCAAGCAAACAGATTTAATTACTAAAAAATAACCTAACCCCAAGTAAGTACGGTAATTACGGTAACGTAACCCCAAGTAAGGTTATTTATATTAAAAACAAATATTAATAATATTATATTTTAGACTAATCATAATAAAATATTCTCATGTAATATTAAGTGCTTATTATTATTAATATTATTACTAATCAGCCTTAAGGCAACAAAACATCTTACTTTAGTATTAACGTTTAACGCACTTAATTGCTCTCAGGGCTTCAATGTTTTTAATATAAAATTTACAAGTTAAATTAAGAACAGTAATTTGTGAAAGAACTATAGGATAACAATTTTTATTTTTATTAAAAACAGTGTACAAATTACAAAATTCAAGATAACAACAAATTAAATTTATTAGCGCAACAGAAAAAAAATTCATTTTTACAGTGTACATAATTTTATACAGTACAACACGAACAAATAATAGTTTCTGATTTTTCATAAATAAGAAGTCTTGAGCATCTATAACGATATTTACAAAAAAATTTATGAAATCAACTTACGTATTAGATCCAAATGTGAACGAAGTACCAGAGGTGGTAGTAGCAGGATTAGATCCTAATGTAAACCCCGCCATCTTTTTCAAGTTAATATGATAAGGAAATAATGATTTTATATGTGTACCATTTAATAATCCACGCTCAAATCGTTTGTATCAGATCCAATACAACGGGTTACGCCATCTTTCATTTCTTCAATCATACATCCCAATTCAAAGTGCTACATGCTGACCAACATTGTAAAGCATAGTTTTCCTTCAAGAACTTTTGAAAAAAAATTATTTATAATATAATTCAGCATAATTTTAATAAATTTATTTAGTAGGCCCGGTAATGCATTGCTATTGCTAGATTTGTGAATATATATATATATTCAGATTAAATGAACACAATTGGAAGTTTGATTAAACATTAAAAAACTGAACATTATGGAACTTCACAAGTTTAACCATTAACTTTTCCCTTTAGCCTATACTGGAAAAATAGTCTACAGCGGTCTGTTTATTTGTTTCTTTTCGTAAATATTTTGACACCGGCGCCACCTAGCGGGTTTTTTTTTTGAAAAAATGTTTCTTTTCACGTAACTAATATATATTCTGAACATGAGTCAAATCGGACTATAACTACAATTTTTCGAAATATATCTACCTCATCACCACCTAGCGGGTCCATTTTTTTCAAAAATATTTCTTTTCACGTAACTAATATATATTCTGAATATGAGCCAAATCGGATCATAGATAAAATTTTTCGAACTATCTCGACTCCAGCGTCACATAGCGGGTCCAAACTAATCCAGAAACCTTAGCGGACGTGCGCACAGCAACTCACCAAAGTTTCATCGCTATCGGATGAACGGCATAAGGGTACCGCCTAAGAGTCAGTGAATGTTGTGTTAACTTTAGTTAAACTTAATTTAGTATTTATTAACATAAATAGCTGACCCGTCAGACGTTGTCCTGTCATACCTATAATTATTCAATTCGAACAGGAATAAAAACTAAAAAAAAATTTATTCGCAAAGCATAATGTTTATTATAACGTACAACAATATTAGGTGGTGGATGTAATTCTGGCAATTTTATTTTTCCACCAGCACAGCACATTCCTGGTGCTTCATTCTTAAATTTGAATGCACTACAATATGTGCATAGTTCATCCTTTTTTCCAATAACCACACTTGGATGAATGCTGTAATTATAATTAGCATCGTAATGGAATGCACTTAGATTCAAATCAGCCTGAGTGGTTGTTCTGGTTCGAGCAGTGCTCACTCGAATGGTTTGCAGTCTGGATTCTCGTTGCTCGTTTGTTTCTGATGAACGGGCTCGAACGTTACGTTCTCGATTGGATTCCAATCTCACTTCTCGTTGCTCGTTTGTTTCTGATGCGCGTGTTGCCTTTTTCATTCGTGCTTGAGACGTAGAACGACCGATTGCTCGTTTTTTGGGAGGCATACCTGCACAGAAATGGCGTTGAAATTGGTTGAAAATTAAAATGTCGGAATGCAATGTTCACAACTATCCAAAGTTTTATTTAATTACTTCATTGGATGATATGTATGAATGCAAATGAAGTATAAATCTTGCACAGTCTCAGGTCGACCGTTCCTGAGATGTATGGTTAATTGAAACTCGACCACCAAAGAACGCCGGTATTCACGATCTAGTATTCAAATCCGTATAAAAGTAACTGCCTTTACTAGAATTTGAACCTTAGAACTCTCAACTCTGAAATCAGCTGAAATGCGATGACGAGTTAACCACTGGATCAGTCCGGTGGACTGGATTATGCTCTTGTGATCATCCAATCTGTCATAAGACAGATCTACAAGAGAGAGAGAGAGAGAGAGAGAGAAAATAAATATAAAAAAATTACTTTACTTGAGATTTACACTAAATACAAAAAGTTAATATGACAGTTTTCTTTTAACGTTCTTCAAATTTGTATTTTCATAATTTTAATCTTTAATAAGGAAATTAGAATTTATTATTTTTTTTAAGGCGTATACATTTTTTTAATACAACTGTTTTTTTAGAGTTAGTCTAATTTATTTTGAGTGGATTTTTTAAATAGATCTGCGAGTTTTTTATTTGTGCGGGACTATTGTTGATGTTATTCGTGGACTTATAAGAGATAACTAAAAACTTTTAAGAAGTATATTCCTTTATATACTGTGCGAATTATATTCTGTGTGTGAATTATATTCCGGTTTCGGTTTGATTAACCTTTAGGTTAAACAATGGATTCTATGCCAGTTTATACAATCGACGATGAGACGTCTAATTGTGGAGGTTAATTGCAATCATCTCGAACGCTTGGTTCGCTGACTTCATCAAATAGAGACCGAGGAGGATGGCTCGCAGAAAATTAATCAGAGATGACATAGCGAACAAATTATGAGGAAATTCAAGTGATAACGACTCTGTGGTTATGGAATTTCAATCTGTCCATGGTGAACCATACCTATGCCAAGAAAGCAAAACACAAGTCAGAATCCCATCATTGGAGGTTTACTATTATCAAGTAGAGTTAGCAGTCTAAAGGACACAAATGTTACGAATAAAGTGGAATTCGTCAAACCTCCATCTGTCGTACTTTATGGAATAAATAATGTGCTTCGGTTATGCGAACTGCTGAAAACGGTCGTTGGCAAGGGAGATTACAATATACAATTGGTAGGAGGGAAATAACTTAAAATAATTTCTGATGATATAAAAGTATACAAGATCTAGTTCGTGAACACAAATTAATAGGTCATACCTTCACTACAAAAGAGACCAACGAGCCTTTTGCTCGTGATAAGATGGTGATAAGACATCTGCAGTCGATCCCACTGGAGATGTTCAGGGAAGAAATTGAACGACACGGGCGTAGGTATGAAAGACATAATAAATGCATGCCACAGAATAACCAAAGAGCCGGCAGCAACAATTTTAGTGAACCTGGAACCGCAGGAGACGAATAAAAGTATATTATAGTTGAAATACATGCAATTGCAGCATGTCATTCAGAACACCACGGAAACCTACAGGCCTCATGAGATGCATGTAATGCCAATAGTATGGGCACGGTAAGAACAACTGCATGAGGCCCTGCCGCTGCGTGAAGTATGGAGAAGGCCACAGAACAACCGATTGCCCCAGGAAGTACAGAAACACTTTTGTAATCTGTGCTTTATGTTAATCCGACCATCCGGCAAACTATCGGAATTGCAGAATGTACAAAGAGATATTAAAGAGAAAACAAAGCTAAAAAACGATCCCAAGCTCACAGTTTACCTCACGGATCAGTACCACTGGTCATAGAGCATCCAGCCTCAAGTTTGATGATGACAATTTCCCCATGCTAGGATATAAAACCTGGGTATGTCGGCACGAAGCCTGAGACTCTCCGCCAAACATATGCTGCAGTAGCTGGCCATAGTGGTGAGAGTAGTGTGGAGGGATTACAGGAGCTTTTTTAAAATATAGATTTCCTTGTTCAACAGGTAGGAAGTCTAATAAGCTTACTTACTCAGATACTGTCGAAAATTTGTTAATGACAGGATTTATCCTATTGTTGCATAAAACATTAATGGTCTAATATCTGGGCGGGAAGAAAAGGAAGCTATTGCAATTACCGATTTCCTGGACGTGATACTGATATCAGAGATGCACTTCACAGGCCGTAATTACCTTAAACTTGGAGGTTTCTCAATGTATATGACAAATCACCCAGGACGAGTTCATATGGAAACTGCGGTGCTGGTAAGGAGTTCTCTGCGACATCACCAACTCCCTGGTTTCTATCCTAACCAGATTTAAGTGACTACTGTTGAGGTTACAAACTGACTGGACATCATAAGACTGTCCGTGGTGTACTATCATCCTCGTCACACTACAACGAACGAGTTACTCTCCAAATATTTTATAACATTAACTTCCAAGTTTATTGTTTGGAGGGGACTGGAACGTGAAAGATCTGGTAGACAACAAACTGGAAAAGAATGTTGAGGAACTGTATTCTACAGCTGAACGTAGTCTCAGGTTTCAACAAACATGTTTCGACAACCCGCACTGACGTTACCTGCATTACAGGGGCATGATTGGTCATGAGTAAAAAATGATAAAGAGAAAGCCGATCTATTTACTTCACACCTAGACAAAACATTTTAATCGCATGATGAAGAGGGTCTTGATGACAGAGAAATTAAAGACTTCTTGAGAACTCAATACCAGTCAGCTTTCCAAAGCCAATCTCGACAAGGAAATTACTGCAGTTAATCAATCTGAGAAGGCGACTGAAGAAAGCCTCAGGTTTTGATTTAGTAACATACAAAATGCTGGTTATGCTCCCTCTTAAGGGCATCACGTACATTAAAGACCTCTTCAATGCTATCCTGCGAACGTCTTACTCTTCAGCGGAGTGCAAGGTATCTCGGGTGGTAATGATCTTGAAACCAGGGAAAGCTGCATTTGAAGTTTTTTTCACAGATCAATTAGTCTCTTACCGTTCATGTCTAAATTGTTTAAAAAGCTGTTGGTTTGCATGCTTTGGCCGGTTTTAGGACGTGAGGAAGTTATTCCGAACCACCAATTTGGGTTCAGAAACGGCCACTTCACCATGGAACAATCACGTAGAGCCGTCAGAGTCATCAGTGGATGTCTAGAGGAAGAAAATTCTGTTTGATGGCCTTCTTAGAAATCCAACAGGCCTTTTACAAGGTCTGGTTGCCTGGTCTAATCTTTAAATTAAAATTAAAACTTGCTCAACCATACTACCTTTCCTCACGAACTCCCAAATCAGATTACCGAGATTCTTCGACATCAGGTCTGGTGTCCCACAAGGCTGTTGTCCCTGAAGTCCTGTGTTGTATTCGATATTCAATGCGGACCTCCCAACCCTGGAAAATTGTACCGTCCCTTCATTCGCCTATGACACAGCTATCCTTGTTGTTGAAAAAGACCCTGGACTAACCTGTAGAGTACTGCTATCGGGGTTAGACCTTACCTGCGCATGGCTAAAGAATTGGGAGATAAAAGTTAACCAGAATAAATCGAAGCACATCACATAAGAAGTTGCAATGAAGAGAGATTACTATCCCAATGGAAACCTGGGCGGTGTTTTGATCCCGAAATCAGAGTTGTACGGTACCTTGGTTTGCACTTAGATTGGCGTTTGACCTAGAAAGATCACATGAAGGAGAAAAGAAAATAACTGAACGCGAAATATAGAGAACTGAATTGGCTACTGAGGAGAAACTCACATCTCACATTGTCTAATAAAATGTGAGAGTTGAAATGTGTAGAGTTGTGGGGAACAACAAGTAAAAGTACCATCGACGTCATACAACGTTTCTAAAACAAGGTAACGAGGACAATTGCGGAGATGCCATAGTTCACACGTAACGATGAAATTCACAAATACCTAGAACTGTTCGTGAGGTTGTGAAACATACAGTTCAATACCAACGGTGTTTAGAAAATCACGTCAACCACCTAGCAATCAATCTACTGTACTTGATAACTTCAGAACATCCGAAGGTTGTAACGTCTCCACTTGTTAGACTTCGGGCAATACAGATGACATATTGCAATTATTATCTCCAATGCTATTATTACTATTATCATTATTTTTTTTACTTATTTACTAATTTCATAATTGTTAAATTGTTCTTGTTACTATGTGTACCATCACTAATGACATTTGCTGAGCTTACTTATTTATGTACGTCTGTACACGCGTGTTTATTCTTATTTATCTGTTTATTTTTGTGAACCGCGAAATGAATGCGGATGTATTTTTGGACTTTCAGAACTTAGGTAATTGATAACTTTAGTCATTTTTTTGTTTATTCTTAAATATTGATTGAATTATTATGGGAGTACATTAAAACCCCGGTTCATATGATTTTTTTTGTTATACGATTTGTTAGTGGTTCTACTAAGGGAACCGATCGTAAATAAACTATTTATGAACAAAAATAAAGTCGTACCCGTTATAATACAAAGGAAGGAATAAAAGTCAATTTTCCCAACTGTTTATAAGATTAATAAAAAAAAGGTTAAGAAAAAGAAAAGAATATTAAGTCTTAAATGATTTTCGGTATATATGCATTTTTTTAAACGTATCGCTAAATTTCATTTCAAGCTTGTTATTGTCTCATCTCTTAAGTTGGCAAACATGATTACTGGGAACGGATTGTTTAGTAGTTGTAAATTTGTAAATTGTATTCATTCGCTATTAAGGTTTATGGCTTGTGACGTTTTATAGTCCGCGTAATTTTGTTTTGTTATCAGTTTAGTTGCGTAAGATTCTGCACTGAAATTAACTTTTAATTATTTTTTATTCTCTAAAAATGCATTTATTTTCTTTGTACTAACGTTAATATTTTAACCTAAAACACTTGAAATTGAAGTGCCAACACGTATACCACTCATGTTTATTTTTGTAATTAAACTAAACTAATATGAAACGAAGTATAAAAAGTTTGGTAAAATTTTTACTACTTGTTTTATTAACGATTCTTGTAACCGTAATCATTTTTCACCGTATGAGACCACCAAAAGATAATAGGAAATACTCTTCGTTAAAAGCCGTTGAGCCTGTTCCGCATGTAGGTGATGCGCATAACGAATTGCTTAAAAAAACTAGAAATAAATATGGTGGAAAGAAGATAGACTGGCATGCTTATGATCAAATGAAAAAAGATTTAGCTAGAACAGGTACAGTGTGACATTAATTTCTATATAGTTTTTTTTTGACACTAGCATTTATTTTGCCTCTATAACTTAGTATTACTGAGATAATTTTCAGTGGTTAATACCACACTAACACAAAGTGTGATAATTCGAATGTAATTTTATTTTATGAATTAACCCAGCATTAATTATGTGCATATTTTTACCTCCGGTGTTAGTTCTTCATAATTCTTAGCTGATGTTGAAATATCCATTGTAATACTTCAATATAACGATAAATTGTAATGCGACTGCTTCAGTAATTGTTGATTGGTCGATACAGTTGTCTTCCATTATTTTTCCCATTTATTTTGTGCGCATTTCTGGCAGAAGAATGCATTAGCATTTCAGGAAAAATATTTTAAAGATTATAAGATTTTTATGTTACATTTAAAATTTTATCAAGGCTTAATTTGGAGCCCTGCAACCATGTATTAGACGGCATTTGTATATCGACTTGGCAGTACCTTTTCTTAATGCTGCTACCATTCTACATCTCGGTCATTTGAAATATTTAATACCAAGTCATGCACCTGATTACCTAGTTAATGTTCTGGTAAAATACCAAAATTTTAAAACTAACACAGTTCATTTTATCTCTTGATTAAACAAACTGTACAAACACTGTGCAGGAAGATCCATAATGATGCTGAATTATAATTACTTTAACGGTAACAATAACAGTTCAACACTGCTCAAATAACTTACTAATAACGTACTGATATAATTTTAAAAATAAATATGAAAAAATCCAAATAACAGTATGATGATGTAATCAGACTTGTACAAACGTAAGTTAGAAGTCAATTATGAAATGAATATGAATTTGGGTTATAAATTTCGTAATACTGTCCTTTTTTAGCCATAAATGTAATGTAAATTGTGGGGTAATGATGTTCAACAGACTGGAGGGAGGATAACATAAGATGACCAATGTCAAGGAAAAAATTTAATTCATTGAGTCTTAACTAGTCTGTGTTCTGTATTCCCCTTAAAATCTAGCAGTAATATTTGTACTTCCAGACTCTGTGAAAGTAAAACTCCTTCCTCAGATATTTCCCACTACTTGTAGACATTAATCAGAAATAATTACTGTTGGTATTAAAAAATAAATAGCGTTATCTGGACAACAAGCAAACAGTTGAACTGTTAACATGAAGGGTTAACTAAGTTTTATAATTCAAAACTTAGAACATAAAGTGTTAACGCTTAAATTGTGTTACTAGTGATTAAATTGCATTTCTAGGTGTTATTTTGAAACTGTCTCTCATTTATGAAGTAGAGCATATTCCTTGTATGGAATTTAGAATTTACCTAATTATTATTAACTTACAGCTGCTTAATATTCAGAGAACGTGCCCTCGGTGTGCAGCCTTTGTATTATGTTATCAGTGCTCCATATTTTGAACAGGTGCTTTGCTCTAAGTTATGCGTAATGAATACTTGAGTTACCTACCACGCTAACAGATGCCTTACATGATGAAAGATCGTTTAATACTATTACTGCATTTGATGATGTTAACCTTACACTGATGACAGACTTTCACTTTATTGCTGGTGTTGTAAATTGTCTTTCCATGAAAGATAACTTACGTTATTCTCACTTTACAACCATAAAGAAAGTTTAGGGTTCAAATCTAGGTTAGGCTCTGTATTTTTCATACACCAACAAATTTATTTAACATTTTGAAACTGTAGAGTGTCAGTTCCTAAAGAAGTTAATTGAAATTGTTGTTACTAAAGAATTAAATAAATTATTGTAAATTTTTAGTTATTAGAATTCTATTTTATTAATTTGGTATAGATATCGCAAATCCTTCTACTAGCAGTGAAGACCATCTACATCCTCCTATCACCGTACATAAAGTTAGACAGGATCCCTTTACAGTATTACTTTTGCAGCTTTTATATAATTATATTTACTGTGTTGTATGCGATGATAATTATCCAAGGTTTCTTAAGTAAATAAAAAAATTTAAAAAAGTACCATTTAAAATGTGCAAAATAATTTTACTAAAGAAATTATTTAATTGCACCATTTTCAAAATAAATATGGAATAATACTTTTTTTATGGTAGCTACAGCTGTAATGGGAAAGTATGTAGATAGGTGAAAAAAATCTTAAAAAACGGCTTTTTTAAGCTTTGCTTCTTAAGGTGATGTTAAAAAAGAAATAGTTAATAAATTTAATTAATCTGCGAAAAAAATCTTGTGCTAATGATACAGAGCCCAAAAATTCTGTTGCTGCCAGATGGATGTTTGTGCATATGTAGATGAAAATAAAGGCTTGCTTGCACGATGCAGACGGTTGCTGTGCAGGGCATTATACATGGTGATTACCAGTGAAATATACACTTTTGATAGCTTATAAAAAATTAAACTGGTGTATGTGAATACAATAAATAATATGGTTTTTCAGGAAAGTTTTTAAAGTTTATGTTGATTTATCTGCTTGGCTTCTTAATTTTTTTCCTGTTTAGCCTCCAGTACCAAAAGCGCGGCGGCCAAAAGCCTTGGCCACCGCGTAGTCAAGACTTAACGCCTTGCGAGTACTTTTTACGGGTTATGTAAAAGACAAAGTTTTTGTATCACCCCTTCCAGTTGATATCGACGGCTTAACGCATCACAAATGCTGCTGACCGGCATACGCTTGTACGTGTTTGGGACGAATTCGACTACCGTGTTGACATCTTGCGTGTTAACAAACGGGAACATTTATAAATAAAAGCGTAAGAATTTTTCCCTATAATAATGTAAGTAATCGACTCTTAATCGAAAGTGTATATTTCATTTGTAATCATTGTATTACTCTTTTCTGGTAACATTAGGCTCATTTAGAAACGGAGTTTTCTGTAATAAAGTGTATTTAACTATTTTCACAAATAGCAAAAATTCTTTCCGCCATTAATTTTACGATCATCTTGTTTAATTTCACACGATAATTTCTGTAAAACTGTTTAGCGTACTTATAAATAGTTCTTGCTTTTTACAGTACAAAAACCAATAGTTTATAGTACTAATATTTACACTGCCTACATCAAGCAAGTCATAAAATGAATGACCACATTATACAAATAAAGGTTATCAAAATATTTCACTTGAGTTATATTTATATGCACTTGTTGGGTATTAATGTTGTTGATAAACATCATCATTAAATAATAGGCCTGTACCCTACCAATTATAATAATTTATTAATAGCTTATTCATACAATAGCTCAGTAATTTTGTTTTTTGGCACTACTAATATTCAACACTAATGTTTATTTTTCATTTTCAATAAACCGATCTTAGTAATTCTTTAGGTGTCCCGATACGAAGGGGTATAATTGTTTCCTTCTGTTATGTGTGGCGTGTTAGCTAATGTTTTTTGTACATTAATGAGTAGGCATGTTTTTTTACTTGCTTTTCTTTAACTCGCAATGTTTTTTTTTTCATGTTTGTCATCAAATCTTGCATCCTTAGTTTAACATACTTCTTGACATTACCGATCAATGAAATTTTGTTTAGCGTATGATAATAATTTGATTAGAGTACGACTAAAAAGTATAAAGTAATTTTTGTAATATTATAATATTAAAAACGCAAATAATTATTTGCGTTTTGTGTTAGTGAATTTTTTATTTTTTTTGACCATTTTTGAAAATCTACAATTAAAAATAAAATGCCCCGTAGTCAAGCTTGTGAAATAGTTAATAATGTATATGATTTTATGAAGAAAGAACCTATAAAATTAGGAAAATGACAAACATTTAATACGTATTCAGAAATGTGAAGTAAGAACCGCTGCAGCTTGTGCGATTCAAAATAACTCCAAAACGAAAAATAGGATCTTCTTAAATCTAAATCCCAGTTGTGCTCATTCAGCGCACCAAAAAAGTATAAACTACATTCAAAACCGGTTAGTGGATTAAACAGTTCTGATCAAGGCGTTGTAAGAAGAACAGTTAACGAGTTTAAAGCAAAACATAACAAACTGTCTACAACAGTTCATAAACTTCAAAAGAATATTCAATTTAAAGGTTCTAGAACTACACTAGCAACTATCCTGAAAGAGTTAGGGTTTAAGCGGTGTAAAACTGATATCGACAGGAAACATTTGATTGAGAAAGAAGACATCCGGTGGAAGAGATAGAATATTTTTAAAAAATTACAGATTGCAAAAAATGAAATTCTTCGGTTGTTTATTTGGACGAATCGTGTGTTTTTAACGGCCCATTCGACGACAAAATCGTGATCGGATGATAGTGGTGCAAGAGTAAAAGTACCGATTAATAAAGGTGATGGGTTAATCATAATCCACGCTGGGAAAGAAATGGGGTTCGTTCCGAACGCGATGGTAACTTGGAAAAGGTGTTCAAACGCGGCGACTATCACGATAGCGTCAAAAACAATTTCATGAAGTGGCATTGAAAAATTAATTTCTGGTCTTTTCTCCCCCCTCCATGATCCAGCGGTTGTTATCGATAATGCGTCACACCACACTAAGTGGCACGATTAATTGGGAAAAAGAGCATTACAATTTTTGTTTTTGCAATTTTATTTATTGAATTATTAATATTAATTACGTAATAATGAATTATATCTAATAAAACATAAAAACTTTAATAAATTTAAACGTGCATAAATAAAAGTACAACGATTACTATTATTATTGTTGTCCTATTAGATGGGTGTAAATGTTTTCAGGTTTGGTAATGCAGTCTCAACTTTCTCCAACACAAGCTTTTATTTTCGTTTTCGTCGTTCGCACTGTACGTGTATGTTAGCCTGTATTTGGTCTTGTTACTCTGGATCCTATAGACAGATTTTCTTCAAACTTTGTACCTTAAGGGGAAAGAATGTACTACATTTTTGCAAAAATTTGAAAAGTGGTGGGGGTGTTTTGGCCTGAATAAAATTTTAAATCTTTACCGGGTCACTTTAGCAAAACATTTTTCTTATAAAAGTTGAAGTTTTTTTTTGTAAATATCACATTACCAAAACTTATCGTTTAATATTCACCCCCAACCAAAAAAATTACAATATTTTACTTTTCTTAGGTACGAGGTTTGTTCAACCAAACATTTGTAATTACGCGTTAACGGAGATATTTAGTGACGTACGGTTGGCAGCATTGCGTCCGTCCAATCTTTTCCGTAACGGCATGTTCTTGGATTGTTGATATCTCGTTTAGTTTTCGTGTTACTGTTATTTTAATTTTTAAATGTTAGTAGCGATTTTCGGGAGCAACGATACAACGTGAAACTGGGGAAAACTTTTACAGAAACGTTTCAACTTTTGAAAAAAGTTTACGGAAATGATTCTCGATGAGGAAGGCCTTCGACTTCAACGGATGACACCCGCGTTCGTAAAATCAACGATGGTGCGTGCAAATCGCCGATTGACTGTCAGAGAACTTGTAGAAGAAGTTAGCATCTCGATTGGCCGCGACATTTTGACGGAAAAATTAAACGTACATCGAGTTGCAGCAAAGTTTGTTTCTCGTTTGACGACCGAAGTGCCAAAAGAACATCGATTGGACGTTAGTCGGCAACTTCTTGAACAAGCCGATGAGGATAAAACATTCATGCAAAGCACAGGTTTACGGCGACGACATCGAGACAAAAGTCCAATCGTCACAATGGATCGGCAAAGAATCTCCACGCCCCAAGAAAGCACGTCAGTCTCGATCCGTTGTCGAAATGATGCTCTTTGTCTTTTTCGATTTTAATGAAATTGAGCATTTTGAATTCTTGCCCCGAATTGACACAGTGAATCGTGCGTACTATGAAGACGTTTTACAACGGTTACGTGAAAAAATCCTCAAAAAGAAACCAAAATGTGGCGAGACAACTCATGGCTTCTTCACCACGACAATGCGCCCGCACACTCAGCTTTGTACCGAAATCAGATGACTGTGCTCCCTAGTCGCCAGACCTGGCACCTTGGGATTTTTTCGTATTTCCGAAATTAAAGTCGATGATAAAAAGATGCCGTTTTGAGACTGTTGATGACAAAAGCAAATTTGTCACGGACCGTTTGAAATTAAGCTATCCAGGACTGCTTTGCGAACTGGAAACACCGCTGGGAAAAGTGTGTGACTAGTGGAGGGGAAATTTGAAAGGAGCAAGGATCAGTAATCTGGAAAATTAATAATAAATAAAGTTCGGTTATTTTCTGAACAGACCTCGTACATCTTGCTTCAGAAAAGGAGTTAACGGGAGTTTTTTACATTATATTTTCTACATCCATAATTCTTCAAACGACTTTAAAAAATGTTTTCCCGTTTCACTCCAATGGTCTGTGGTAACAGAAAATATTTTTTAAATTGAAAAAAAAATTGATTTTAAATCCATCTCGCAGGTTACCCGTTACAATTAAAATGTTAGAAATCTTAATTTTTCGATAGCCCATATTCTTTAGTATTTTGAAAAAAAAATAGCTAAAAACTTACACACCCTTCCTAAAAAAAAAAATGACTTCGTTTATGTAGAATTTTGCAGTATTTTTTAAACAACTTTAAAAAGTTCTTTTTTAAATTTAGTATCATCACTTACAGATTATTGTATTAAAAATTAATTTTACCTGACCGTTTCTACTCGAGTATGGGAACCCCCAAAATGAAAAAAATGTTCGCAATCTTGATTTTAATTTACTTAAAATCACTTTTTTTACCTGAATTTTGGTGGACTGGGTAAGCTGATATCCAAAAGCTGTTTTATTTGGATCGGTGAAGATGGCGATATGAAACTATTTCATCCTTCACTTTTCTTAGTAAGCCGGGTATGGAATAGTTGTTATTACTTCCTTGTACGAAATAAAGGAATTATTGTGATCGTGAAAAATTTCGGTTTCCATATTTCAACGGAAATATCTATTTTGAGCAATCCTGAATCCATTTTAACTAGTTTTCGGCGTAATATCTGTATATGTGTACATACATAACTGAACAACAATTAGCTGTAAGATGTTGAAATTTTGGATTTAGGACTGTTGTAACATCTACTTGTGCACCTCCACTTTTGATTGCAACTCACAGAGTCAAAAGTGTCCAAAAATCCCAAAATCCCCAAAAAATTGGATTTTCGACTTTTTCTTAACTGCAGTAATTAGCCCGCACTGAGAGCTTTTAATTTTAATTAATTATATTCATTTTAATTAATAAAATTTTTGAATTGTGTTGTCAGTTATTTTTACAAAGCAAAAATATTTGTATTTTTCAAAACTTTGGTTTTGCAGACCGTGAGTATTAGTATGGGATACTAACACCCAGTTATATAAATAACACTAGGTAAAGTTATAAAAATAATAGAAGAAATTTATGATCTAATTAATTATCTCATTGATACAGCTATAGTTTTTATTTTATTTCCATTATTTTTCCTACATTTACTCTTGTTTTTTTTTTGTTATAATTGCATGTTTGGTCTTCATTTATTTTATTTTGATGTTTTCTGTACGCCTCATTTATATTTGTTTGTTGTATTTTATCGACCTAGCATGAATTATTCAGTTAAAATGAAATTCATTGTTAACTTAACGTATTTATTATACCTCTTTACTGACCAGAAAGGCATTAAAAATTTTGATATTTAAAATATTGTTAAAAACGTATACTACTTAATTAACTGGGTATTAATTTTTTTTTAATTGCATTGACTGGTTCAGTCATTAGCCACTAATAATGGCATCTTATCTTCATCTTAATTTACTCAAGATTTATCATTTTATCCAGGGCCTGGATAATTATTGTAAATTGTTTTTCTGTTTATTTTTATTGGTTCCACAGCATCTGGAACATCTAAAACTGACTCCTCTCCTTCATCAAAGTTAATCGACACTATGCATTTTTACTACATGTTTTTGAAAAATTGTTTTTAGTGACTCGATTGCTTTCTTTCAGAGAATTGAAAATTTTAATATATATTAATACATTGAAATGGTTGTGCATGATTTGGTTGAAATAACTGAGAGTTAAAAGGGACTTTTTAACACTTTTCCACATAGAACTTCATTTCAGTTGTAAAATATTTGTATGTGTCAGAATTACTAAATGTTCCTGCAGGTTCACCTTATATTTATTACCCGAAAGAGAACCTCCAATCAAACTTGATCAACATGCAAAAAAATCCTCTTTCAACCTTTTTTCACAAACCACAATTACTTGATAGACTCAAATGCTACCAACAACAGAATTATAAATATATTTTTGTGAACTTTGCTATATTCCTCTATGAATAAACTCAGAAATGTACTATGAACACTATACCTTGCTTTTGTGACTTAAACATTAAGTAAAGATATTTTGCTAAGTTATGGATTATTACTCTACATGTTTGTTTGTTTTTGTAGCAATTATTATAATTTTTCATTTTTTATTTGTTGATGACCAATTTATAATGCTACAATTGGAAGATTATCTTGAAAGAACCATGCAGATTTGAAATCTTATTACTTTGATAATAATTTGCAAAATTTCATTCAAGAAAACTGAGATTTTGGGATTCCATAGAAAATTTACTGTCGAATGAAAAATTGCTCCTGAATAAAATTATACAAGTATTTAAAATATTAATTATTTTATCTAACTTTTAAATAGCTTGGCAGTGACAATGACATATGAAAAGGAACAGGACATGAATTTCTAGACCAATAAATTTCAGTCTTTATCACTCAGTCAAAATTTGTCTAAAAAATGTATATTTAATTAGAACAAAAAAAATTTCTCTTAGACATTTTTAAGTTCTTAAAACATTTAAAGACATTTTCCTTTAGACATTTTAATCTTTTAAATTCTACAGATGCTTTAACAATTGACAAATTCTTATTTCTTCAAACAATTCATAAAATGATATTTTAATCATGATTTGCTGATAAATTATTAATAAATTCTTAATTATGAGTGAATAAAAATTGGCTAGTTTTAATTTAGGAAAGTCATATTTATTCTTCAAACAAGAGTGCAGTTAACCTACATTTAATTACAATTTCTGTTTGTTTATTTTTTTTAAATTGCTGCTTTCATGAATATTCATGAAAGAAAACATTACGGTGACAAAGGTCAATTAACAGTTAATTATGAATACTACAAATAATTATTTAGGTTTCAAAAAGAATCTGTTGAATTTCTATATTAAAAGTTTTTAACAAAAACGAGTAAAAGAAAAGAAGTGTTGTTACACTATCTCCAAGACAGAGGATGGAAATGTTTTTATAATGTATCAGTGATCGAGGCTTTCAGAGTTGGCTGAGAATTTGGGAACCCATACTACTACTGTACATGAAATATTTCATTAAGTCGTGGATGAAATGGTAAAGGATCAGATTGGATTATTTTCCCAAACGTCATACAGCAGATGAATTCTGTTGCCAAAAATATATTAATGAGATTTAGTATACCGATCATTATCGAAGCACACGACTGTACTCATATTGAAGTACAGTTACCAAAAGGATTCGGGTTCTGTTTCATTAATTATAAGGGATTTACCTCCATTAATGTATAGATGGCATGTGATACTACAGAAGTAATCGCAAGTGTAAATGCGACTTCACCAGGAAGTGTACATGATAGCTGCATTTGAGAAGAAGTAGCATGTTTTTGAGGTATCAAAATGAATGATAATTTCTGTTTACAGCACATACAGTATAACTTCGTAGCTGCTGATTCCTTTCACACCACTGATAAATATAGCAGAAGAAATTTTTAATATTATCCATGCCAAAAGTAGGGTAATATTTGAACGAGTCTAGTACATTTAAGCAAAGATGAAGTGATTTTTTAAATTCTCTAGCACAAAGAAATTAATAAATATTAAGTAGTTAAGAATTTTTATTAAAAACTAATGTAAATAATAAAGTAATTGGAATTAATTAAAATAAGTAAAAAAATTTGCGCAGTTCCACACAAGAAGACTAACTTTTTGTTAGTTAGTTTAATTTGATTTTTATACTTTAATATATATTTTTTAATTTGGTTTAATATTGCTAACAATAGATACCGCAGATAAAGAAACATCAATCTTCAAACTTGCAGGATCATAATGAACCGTGCTTCTAACTTGCCCCACTCAAATTTTTTAAATCTTAAATTGAGCGTAACTCAACAACAGCTTGACCAATCTTCATCAAATTTACATATGCACAATTTTAGATGCTTGCATATAAATTTGAATGAAATTGTTCTAGAAGTTTGGAGATTTTCCAGAGCCACAAAATTTCATATATAGGTATATAAATATTTAAGGAAACCCCAGTTTAAATGAATGGCATTTTCATACTCATCACACCTAAAAATGTAAAGCGAATTCATTCTCACCCCCACTATGCCACCAAAAGTAAAACTGTACTTTTCTTCAAAAAGTCTGTAAAAGCAATAAATATGTTATTAGTGTGTGTGCGCATGCATGAGAACACATATTTATCTGTATGTGTATCAGTACATACAGCAATTTCATGTACCTCGCACGTACCTATTCCCTTTAAAACATTCTCAATGAAAAACCTGCTTTTGCAGGAAGTACATAAAAAAATATATATATATAACAAAATTTATATTAATGAAGATTTATTAATTAAAAAAAACTATACATGCGTTGATTTTTTCTTAAAATCCTGTAAGCAATTTAAATAAAGCGTCATCACTTTTATCCAATAATTTAATAATGTTGAATTTAGTGAAATGAAATTGACTCCTTTAGTATATATTTGTTGCAAATTAATACATTAATTCCGAATGGCATGTAATGGTTAGATTCAGTTTGGTTCATTCAACCGTTTGGATTGAGCTTGAAGTTGTTTTTTAAAAATCGCTGTTGGCACTAAGTGACTACCACTTCACCTCGATCATCGATTTGATATAGCAGTTACTACTAGTGCTCTTATATGAAGATCGTTTTTGATTACCAGTTGGATGTAAAATTGACAAAGGGAGTAAAATTATTTCTTGTCAAATTGCACCACACAAACTGCAATTTTAATGACACAGTATTTTGAAAAGAATGACGAGCATTTTATATCCGAAATATTCAGCATTATCATACCCTTTGAACCAGAATTATTTTCTACTAACACTGTAATAGTAAAAATGTAGCATTCTAAAGTTGGAGTTCCAACACTGAGTTGATATTATTTGCGAACAAGAGACATGATGATATGAAGACCTAAGACCAATGTGGATTGTATTTGTATCGTTAGAATTATGTAGATGATATGACTGCTGTTATCTATTAGGGTTGTTGATTGGATCAGTCTTCAGCCTAATTAGATTTAAAATATGCCTGTCATCCTAACTGTAAGTAGGCTACATCACCAGAGTACAATGACATGAGTAGAATTGTTTCATTTAATTTCATTTTTTACTATAAATATCTTTGTTTCATTATTTTCATTTTTTAAGGAAGGATTAAGGGATTTGGAAAATTGTTTTTTTTTTTATTAAAATTAACCAAAAACAAGGTAATTGAAGTTAATATATTCTGATAAAATTGTCAGAATTAAATCATTGCTATCTTAGCCATCATTACTGTTATTTGTTAGGAAAATATTTTCCTCATAAATGGTTCCTTTTTCCAGATTTTTAAGTAGTCACTTTTCCGTTTTTAACTGGGTGTTTATTAATTCCAGCCACTTAATTAGAACAAGTTGTTGCATATCTGGTGTTGAAAAATGGCAGGTTTCATCAGTTTCATAATCATTTGTCAGATTTTTTCTTACAGTCAGATTTCTGAGTGATATCTCCTTGATTCGATTTACTGTACTTGACGTCCAGTTTATCTTTTGATGTTCTAAATTTTAATAACTACTCATTACAGGTAACTCATTCTCTTGGATTAAATTTTGAAAACCTTTTTCCCTACTTCTTCAGTTTTATTTTCAGATTTTGTATGGAATTTTTGTCAGATTTCTATTTCAACTCTGTTTTTATACAGACTGTTCAGAAAGTTTTCAGTTTCTCAGTTATTATCTTTATTGTTTCTTTTACATAACAATCTTCAATTTTGTTCAAAGCAAATTCATTGGCTGTGATCATTCTTAATATTAGGATCTGTTTAAAACAGTAGTATGTGATTTTAACTATTTCACAAATTTAATTTTGTTGTCTACTTTTGTCGACCCAAATTTTTCTCATTCAAATCTTCAATATTTTTTGTACACAACTGAAATATTTGAAAATGTAAAACAGTACTGATGTCGTGGATTACATTAGAGTTCATTGCACAAAAAAGCATGTTCTGTCATGTTTACAAAATGCACATCATGTTATCATTCCTGTCACAAGTAATCTTATATGTAATTCTTGATATTTATTAAGACAATTCTTAAATTACATCAAGGAAATTCTTATAAGATTTTAAAAAAAATTATTTGCTTAGAATTAAGGAAAGTCTTTTCTTAACAAGGAAGTCTAAACTTAAGAAAGCGAGTATGTTATAAAATGTATGTAACTAATTTATTTATTTAATTAGATTTTTTCCTTTTTCAGGAAATGGTGAACATGGTGTCCCAGCTACATTACCATTAAACTACAGTGAAGAGATGAAAGAATCATTATATTCAGTTAATGGTTTTAATGGATTATTAAGTGATATGATACCTTTAGATCGTTCTGTTCCTGATATTAGACATTCTGAGTAAGTTACAGCTCTTCATTTATTTAATTGCTTTAAGCCTTTGTTTTAAGGGGACACCTTCATCAATTTACTCAGTTAATTTTTATACAATTTGGTGTAACTTATTTTATTTTCTTATCCTCTAACATGCCCCAGAAATACAGTACTATTGATTGTAGTACAGATTTTGCCATATTGTTATACTAGCTCTCATACTCACATTAAAGAAGTAAAATTCGTAATTGTTTATTATAAATAATATTATGTATTTATTTTATATATATATATATAAAATAAGTAATTATGAAAATCAGAAGAGTAAATGTAATTTTATACTTAATGATAAGAAAGGTTTTACAGGTTAGGAAAACTTGTCAGTAATTTTATAGGCATTTCATACAGATTTAAATAAAGTTAACAGCTCATGACAAACGTTTTACACTGAATATACAAACGTTTTGCACTGGCTGACTGAATATACATATTGTTACAAAAACAATAAAAAAAAAACACCAACTATATTTAACAGAAATAAAAAGTTTGAATGTAGATGGTAAGGTATAAAGATGATCAGAAGAGATTGGATACAAAATGGGAGAACTGTCACTGGATAGAATCAGGAATAGCAAAATATGGACGAGTAATGTTGTAAGAGAAAAATATTTGGATAATGGAGCATCTAATGGGAAAGAGGCCAACAAACAAAATCCATGGAAAGGTGGATAGAAGAAGTAATCAGAGCCAACCATTTTATGGATTCATATTCTCTTTCTTCATGCCTTTTTTTATCATTTATTCTTTCTTCCTTTGATGAGTGATATGGAAATTGGATTAGCCACTGCCTTTATCACATCTCTGATAGCATCCCACCAATTTCTAGAAGAAGAGTACTTTATTAGAAAGTTCAGTATGATAATGGGATCCTTTTTTCTTAAAGAAATTCACAAGGACTCTTTGTTTCTTACCCAAGGGTTGCATAAAAACTCACACTAGCCTTAAAAAATTTTCTTCCTTGTAATTTTGTTAATTCATATCTTCAATAAGGCGTTTAAAAATAAACTTGAACTTGGCTCATCCAAAGAGGGACCACTTACAACTTTCATTAACTATAATTAATTACTGATATTTAAGTACATTAGAACCTGGAAGAATTGCATTAGAAACACTTATAAGGAATATTGGAAGGCATTTAAGATGAAGAAATCAAACTGGATCGGTTAAGAAATTAAAATTTTAAATATTTAATAAATACTGGGTGATTCAAAAAGAACTTCGTAACTTTAAAAGCACATAAAAAACTTAGTTTCGGTTCAGCTCTCATTTCATAGAAAAACACATCAAGTTTGTTACCCAACATTCTTTTCGGTTCTATATGGCTTCTATTTGTAATGCAACGTACATCCCACCTGAAGTCAATTTCATTCCAGACTGTAGCCGGAAAGTTGGACATTACCTCTACAGCTGCAGCATTAATTTGAAGTCTTAGCTCAACAAGGTCCATGGGAAAAGGTGGTACACAAACCCCATCTTTAATGAAACATCACGAGAAAAAAAATCTGTAGGGTCAAATTTGGGGAGCAAGGTAGCCATGTAATTGGATCTTCATGACCAATCTGCTGACCAGGGAATCGAGTATTAAGAAAATCTTGGACTTCTAGGTGTTCGTGAGCTGGTGCCCCATGTTGCTGATAGTAATAGCATCCATCTTGATCATCATCTAAATAAGGAATTAGAAAATGTTGAAACATGTCCAGATAAATGATATCGTTTATGGTTGCCTCCTGGAAAAAGAACAGACTGTACAAACTTTGTTTTCTTAGGGCATAAAGAAACATTGACCTTAAGACTGCATTATGAATGTAGTGCAAAGTTTCATGAGGGTTTTCGATACTTCATATTTGGCAGTTATGTTATTCACCTTGTCGCTGATGTGAGACATTGACTTATCACTAAAAATGTATTTTCTGCAAGTCTATCTATCATTTCCACACAATTTTGCAGCCGAGCAGCTTTGTCATCATCTATAATGTGTTGCTTGAACTACGGTTAGTTTGTATGGCTTCAAGTGCATTCGTTTATGTAATAAATGCCAAACAGTTAATAGTGGAATGCCAGTCTCAGGGTGACCACATCGAATTGATTTCTTCAAACTAAATGCAAAGCTTTCTCTGAGTAGTTTTACAGCAGCTTCAGGGACGTGTGGGCGTTCTGGTGATTTTGTATGTTTAACAGAACAACCTGTCTCAATGAAGGTTTGATGCCAAGAGTAAATTGTAGGCCTACTAGGAGGCTCCCTACTGTATTCTCTATGAAAATTATGTTGAACTGCAGTTGTTGACTGCAAATTGTGAAACCAAAACACAGATAACATGTTCCGCACCAGTAAATGTATCCATTTGTAACAACACTGATGACTGCTGGTGGCTGAATTCGGTACTAATGAACTACATGAGTCAAAACTTGATGTGTTTTGTTATAAAATGAGACCACTACTAAATCTGTAAGTTATCTAAATAAATCTTTATATATTTTTGAAGTTGTGAAGTACTTTTTGAATCACCTGGTATTATCACTCAAATGTTATTCTTCATGGCAAACTTTTATCATCTCTTTTCATTCAAAAGGTTGTGGAGATAATTTTTAATAGCTACAAAATTTGGATTGGAAACTTTCATATTCCTGTTCATAAACTTCAAATGTTATACATTAAATCTTTTTTTTTAATTCAAAACCATGTTTTAACTTGAAAAAAAAATTTAATTGAAATATTTCTAATAATTACATTTTTACCTTGATTGTTAGTATTGTAAGTTTGCTTTGGTGTTGCTGGGTACCTGAAGTACTTGATATTTTAGATCTTTATAAATGTGTAATAAAATGGGTGAATGGAAATTTATGTATCTATATATTATGTATATAGTCATACATGGAAATGTTTTGAATGTAATGTTTTAAAATATCACATTTAATTGCCTTATTAAGTTCTGTAATAATATCTAGAATGTAATATAATAATATTGTATTCAGTAAATGTTGTGTTTAATTTTTCCTGATTTGTTTTATTATGACTGAGAGTATATATAATAATTTAGTTACAATTGAGAGTTCTTATCTTTTGTTATTTTATTTAATATTTTTTACAATGATTTAAAAGTAATTGTTTTGCTGTTTGAATTAGGAAAAACATTTATTTTAACTTTGATATCTGTATATGTATTTATTTATTAATGTTATCTTTTTCTCTTTTAAAGATGTATATTATGTTCAAAGTAATTTTAGATATAGTAATAACAATCTGTTGTGTGGTATCCAGTTACAATTTGTAATTTGATAATTCTTTTTTTTATTGTTCAAGTTATATTTTTTTCTTTTATGTTTAATTATTCAACACGGTTTTATTTTCCATGAATATTGAAATGATTGCAGTATGAGATGAAAAAAAAACCTGTAAAACTGTTTTTATAATAAAAATCTGAAACTTTGAGAAAAAATTTGAAACTGTTTTATGGTATTCACAAAGTAAACTGGCTAGTAATAAGTTTAAAATGTTTTTCATTGTTTTCAACAAACCCATCATATTTATATGTTAATCATGATTTAAATTTAATCATATTGTTTTACTGTTTTTTTTTAAATTTTATTATTATACAAATCCAACATTGAATTTTTCGTCCATTCAGAAACACCTTTTTTGATCTCACTATCTCTTAAAAAAATCTCCCGTACTAAATCTTTTTTTTTTACTTTTAATCACAGTTGAAGGTCAGAAGGGACCAGAAACAGTCCTCAAATATTATAACACAAAGCATGAAATCAACTTGTAAAGGCCTTTCTGTTCCTACAAAATGCATTGCTTCACTTACTGTACATTAAGAGTTTGCTTGATTTTTTTTTTTCAATTAAATAGTCCCATTTTATTTATTACCATTTTCTTTGTAATTTTATCACAATTCATGGAAAATTTCATTACCAAATTCAGCAGTCCTTAATACTTATTATTGATTAAGAATTGTTTGATTTTTCTTGTTTTCTTCAGGTAGTAGTCAAAGGAATCCATCTGGCCCAGACTTGTTTATACCAATATATTCACTTTAAACTTAATATTAAACTTAATATAATATAAACTAAATATTCAATATAAACTTATAGTTTATATATATAGTTTCTAAACTAAACTTAATATTCAATATAAACTTTTATGTAGAAGATCTTGAAATCTGAGAAAATGGCTAGAATAATCTATCAATAACGAATTGTCTGTTCTCCTACCTTTTTACATTTTTAAGTTTCATTGCTGATATTTCACTTGAGCTCCTGTCAAAAGAGGGTCATCCAAAACAGTGTTTATTTTACACTCTCAGTCTTCCTTTGTTGAACTTTACACACTATTTTTTCAAAATTGATTCATTCATAAACTTACATACACTTAGCTTATTTGTCTCTAATTTTCACAGGCCTGAACCAGCCTAGATCATTCTTTTAATTTTCATATTTAGTAGGATTTTTTAAATTATTTTAAACATTTTACACTCCAAAAACGATCATACTGTTCTCCCAGTCATGAAAACTAACTTTCGCTGAACTAATTCACTGTCCTTCATTGAATGGAATTGCAGCATTGTTTGTTGAGATCACAGCATTAATTGATTACATGAGCAGCTGACACATTAAACCAGTTAGAATTCAGAGGTTGATCTCTTCTAATTTGAAAGAAATGGTTCAGTTAATCTTGTTTCTGAGATAGTGCCATCTCAATGAATGATCAAAGCATATCGTTAACATGAATATGTTAATCTGATCTAAATCCTACAGTTTACATCATATTACAGCTGTAATTTCCATTATCAGCAATTTATTTATTTTTATCTTTGTTAATTTTTATTTAATAACACATAAATATTTTATCTCAGGGAAATAGAACTTTTTTTGAAAATGTACCATCAAAAAAAAAAAAAATGATAGAAAAGTTCAACCAGAGAACGCTGAAACAGTCTTTCAAGACAAATCCCTAAGTCTTCAATTTTTTCACCAGAGTTGATTCAATATGGCTTTATCCATGTTTTTTGGGCCATAATAGTAGACTTTCTTCTCCTGTTTAGCTTCCAGTAACTACCGTTTAGATAATTCTTCAGAGGATGAATGAGGATGATATGTATGAGTGTAAATGAAGTGTAGTCTTGTACATTCTCAGTTCGACCGTACCTGAGATGTGTGGTTAATTGAAACCCAACCACCAAAGAACACCGGTATCCACGATCTAGTATTCAAATCCATGTAAAAATATCTGGGTTATAATAATAGTATAAATAAAATAATAATAAAATAGTATAATAGTATAAATAATTATAATAGTAGACTTACTTTTCATCACCTGCAATAGTCTTTAAGAAATGCTCACCTTTACCGTTATATTACAGAGGTTCCCAAAAAATCAGAATTCTTCCTGCTTTCATTTCATCAGACAACATATATTGTACCCATCTGGCACAAATTTTGTGGAATCAAAGAATATCAATAAAGTATTCCATTGTCACTTTAGAAAACCTACTGTAACTGTACTAGATAGGGCAGTTTCTTTATGTTCAATGCAACTAATTTCACTGTTTATTCTGATAAAATATGCTGATTGCAGACAGAGACCTTCTACTTTGTAGTCAGTCAAATCTGCTCATTCCAGTACTTTTTCTTTGAATTTATTATACCCAGTATCTTGCTGCTCTCACATAAAAATGCTGGTAACCATAAACAGATTATATTTATCTGTAAATTTCAGTGGAAGAACTGAGAAAACAATTCATTAAATCATGATTTTTAAGCCAAATGTGTAAAAAGCATTCAGTATGCATTGATCAGGACTTGTGAGCCCTGTTTATTTATGACCAAATATGATGGGTGGGGGTTAAGGTTTAACTGCATGACTATTTTATCTTGATATGTCTACTGTTCAGTCTCATATGTTAAACAAATTACATAACTTTCTTCTTACTTATGTAAATTATATTTATTATATATGTTAATCTAGTTTTATAATAAGAAGAAATACGTATTATATCTATTGTAAAAATATATGTAATTATTAAAACTTTTTTTTTTGGTTTAATGCTAAATTTTATATGATAAACAATTCAGTTCTTAAGATGTAAAACTAATAATAATAAGTTCTTAAATATATTAAAATAATTCTTTTCTTATAAAATATTAAAGTAAATGTATATAAAATGACTTCAATCATATTATAAAATGTAATTTTAAATCTGACAACATAATAATAAAATAACCTGACGATATGAAAGTTATTAATACTATAAAATAAATAAAATGTATCTAATTCTACTGCAATAAAAATATAATTAATCACAGTAAAGGGTATTTTATTTATTTGAAAGTATTATTGAGCCAGCTGCATATGCTTCGAATACTGAAAGGTGCATTAAGGCACGTGTTCAAACATCTACTACAATTAAAAATATTATAATTAAAAGTCGATCATAATTTTAGCTTATTTGTTTTTTTATATATTAAATTTTTATACAAGGCATTTATTTTGTAATAGTTTTAAATACAATGAAAATTTTATATTTACTTTGTTTACAGTTGTAAAAAAAGATTGTACCTGGAAAATTTACCGTCCGTTAGTGTAGTTGTACCATTTCATAATGAGCATTTAAGTACACTTCTTCGAACTGCTATTAGTGTTATAAATAGATCACCGTCGCATTTATTAAAAGAAATATTCTTAGTTGATGATTCCAGTACAAAAGGTTTGTATGATATTTGACTTAGGTAGTTTAGATTATAATAATTAATACAAAATAGGTCATTATTCAGTCTATTAGTTCTTATATATTGGTAGTAAATATTTAAGACAAAATTATGTTAGGCTTATATAGCAGTTATTATATCTATATATCAAAAAACAATTGTTTAATAATAAGATTAGGGGATTCTACTATAAAATATGAAAAAGATTATTTATTAAGTAAATTGTAACTGTCTAATTATTAATAAATAAACAAGGTATCAAAACCTGTCAGAGGTGTCAAAATTTTTCTACCTACTGTTGCATCAACCACTAGCATTGTCAAAGAAATCTTATCTTTAACCATGGTACCCAGCCAGTTATTTATTAACTTAATCCGTGAACACCTGATTACTTTTAAAGCACTAGGTACCTGGACAGATCTTCATCTAGCTAAAGATGATAGTCACTTGGCACTACATCTAGAAAATTTGTAGGATTGTTGGAAAGCTGTCACTTTCACTCAACAAATAAAGTCTTTATGTAATTTGTAAAGCAAAGGCTACTGATGATATCCCTTGAAAGCAGCTTATCCCCCTTTTTTTCAGATTAACTTCTGAACGTTTTCATTGTTTCAGAGACTAATCTGTAATCCCAAAAAACTATCCATCTTTTTTTTTGTTCAATTATGTCCATTTGAAATTTTTGCTTGATAGATGTGTTCTTTATTCAAATTTCCGGCATCAGGGTCTCACAGCATTGTTACTCATAATGTTATCTGAAACTCACAATTTTCTTCAATGGATCTCACCATAGTACTGTCCTCCGCTTGCAAAAAAAAACAACAAATCATGATGCATACCTTTGATATTTACATACCAAAGTTTGTTGACGTAACAAAGTAGGTCCCATGACATTGTTTTATCAGCATTTAACAAATTAAATTTTGTAAACATGGTACCATTGGTAAATTCTAATTTAAATATAATACTGAATTAAATATAATTTGAATATAATACCTTTCCAGTCAATTGGTATATTTCCTCTACCGTTTTCAGCTATTCAGCCATCTTCAGGAGGATAATTTTTCATATTGAAATATAGTCATAACAGCTGATTGTCAATAAAGTAAAAATAATGTCTGTTTTGTATGTCATTATTATGATTATTGTGGAGTGGGAAAGTTGGTCAAGTTAGCCAACAATTATTGTTCATCACTTGCTTGTGCAAAATATCATTCTTGAATGAATCTGTTAAAATTTTTATTCAAATTAATTAATTTATTATTATATATGTGAAATTTCTCAAGATTACTACTGTTATATAAATTATTGGAATAATCTAATACTTCCATAAATTTATCGGATTATATCTATGTTTAGTTTCCAAGACATGTCTTGCAAAATTTGAACAATCTTTATAGCCCTTATTGTACAATTGATGTGTTCTTTGGCTCTGATAGAAAACGAATGCTCAGTCATACTGATATACTCCAAATGGGAATCCTCACATTTTAAGCTATAATACGCCTTGTTTATCTAAATTTTGTCTAACTTAAAATTTTAGTTGGATACTTTTTATTTTTAAAAGTTATGTTTTATTATGTGTAGTATGTGTTGTTTTTAAATTGAATGATGTATAGATTTTATCAAAGTTTCTATAGTGTAGATTGAATTATATTTTTATACATTCTATTCTTTTTCTAAATCATTATGAAGTAATTTTATATTTTTTCTTATATATAATTTTATCTTTATTTTAAAATGTAATTTGTCTATTAAACCGTTTAATTATTATATCCATTTAATTTTGCAATGTACTTAATAGTCTTCAATTCAGCATTTAATTTTAGTGTGTTATGCTTAAGATATTTAATTGCCCTATTGATTAAAGAATTAACAGTAACCATCTTTTGGTTCCACGGATGAAATGATTTAGTGTTGGGTTGGTTTTCTGTAGATATTAATGTCCAATTTATTATTTGTAAAATCGTTATTAATTGTTATATCCAATAATGCTAATGTTAATTTCATAATTCATGGTAAATTTAATATTTTCATCCAGTTGGTTGATCTTATTACATATTTTCTTCATTATGAATTTATTGCTTAAGAATGATTATAATAGCATCCACATATTATAAAACATGCAGGTAATTTGATGTTTTCATAATTATTCATGAAAATATCTGCCTTGACAACAGAAAGAGGTGATCCCATATCAAGTCCTTTTTGTTGTTGGTAGAATTTATTATTAAATTTTAAATAATTACAATCCAGGCATAGTTTTAATAGATCAATTATTTCATATATCCATTTAATTTGTAAATTTAATTTAGATAGTGCAGGCTGTATTATATTTATGGTTTTATTTATATCTATATTAGCGTACATATATTTAATATCTAGTCATGAGCTTAGTCAAATTGTTTATATTGATTTTAAGAATATCTGTTAGTTTATAACTGTTTTTTAAATTAGATTTGTTATTAATATCGTTGATAAAAATTTGCTTAACTGGTATGTCAGTAAGTCAATAAAGTTTATAAGTGGACGTATAGGCGTGTCAACTTTAAGAACTTTTGATAAAGCTTTGCGTATAGGAGTGCTGGCATTAGTAAATTTAAATTTCTGTTTGGTGCGATTATCTTTGAAGATTTATTTGCATTTTATAATTATGGAATCGGTGTCTTTTTTTGATTTTGGGAACAGGTTCTTTATTTCTTTGAATTTATTGCTATTTATGAATTTATTTGTTTTTTTTTATATTATGTTAATAATAACTGGAGTTTGACAATGAAAGCATTGTTATCTATCAGCTAATTTTTTATGTTATTTGTACGGGATACTTTATTAGTATATTTATATTTATAATATAAACTTATATTTATTGTCTCTATTATTAATTTTGAAAATATTATTTTTTGATAATTTTGTTTTTATTTGGAATTGATAAATTAAATTTGTATGAATTTTTTATAACATTAATTTCATCTTCATTAAATTCTATGTCCATTCTATTAACAATATTAGCTTCAATTGTATGTATCTGACTAGGTATATCATGTGATTATTCTTTAACACTGTTTGTTCTTTTCTGTTTATTAACTAAAGTATAAAATTTCTTGTTCATATTAGTGTATTTAGTTATTAAATTATTAATATTGAAATTGACTATTCTAAATATTTCATAAAAACTTTTGTGTCCCAACTCGTATATTAAATCTGCATGAAAAATATACAGTTCTATGTTACAAAATTGTTTCTTATTATAGAAAACTTTGATTTCATTCTTCAACCATTCTAATTGGCATTTATTTTTGGTTATTTCACCAGCTTTGGTGTTACTCCTGATGTTAATGTTAATATATTTTGGTGTTTATATTTTAAACAATTTTCATTGTATTTTTTTATTTCTGATAGTTTTATATAATTTTAACTTTAAATTGAAGAATTTCATTGACATTTTTCTGTGGTTAGGATTTAAATTGAATTTTTTAAACATGTCACCGTTGGTAAATTATAATTTAAATATAATATTGAAATCACCTTACCGATCGATTTTACATTTCCTATTACATTTTCAGCTATTCAGCCATCTTCAGGAGGACAATTCTTCGTATAAATAAATATTAAAATATAAAGTGTATAAATAAAATTTATAAATAAAATGAATCAAAAAAGTTATAACAACTGATTGTCAATATAGTAAAAATAACGTCTGTTTTGTAAGTATGTCACTGTTGTTATGATTATTGTGGAGTGGTGATGGGATTCAAGTTAGCCAACCTAACAAATGTTGTGTACTTGCATGTACAAAATATCATCCTCAAATCAAATCTGTTCATTAATTAATTTATTATTATATATGTGAAATTTCAGACGTTATTTTTACTAACTTTGTTGATTGATTTTAGTTATAAATTTTATTTTTACTCTATATTTTAATATTAATTTATATAAAGAATTATCCTTACTAATATTATAAATGTGATTGTGAGTTTGTATGTTTGTTACGCTTTCACACAGAAACTACTCAACTGATCATCATGAAACTTTGTACACATATTCTCAAAGGTATTGCGAAGGACATAGGACACTTTTTAGTAAAAACAAAAAAAAAACAATATTTTTTCAGGAGGGTAAAAAATTTGTATTGGTAGGTATGATCGTCTGACAAAAAATTTGACCAAATTCAACGCCATCTGGCGTTCCAGTAAGTAAATGAAATAAAGTGTCAATCCAACACTGTAATACCGATGGTCAAGTCACTATTTAATTGAGTATAGTGCTTCTGCTGTTTGGAATCCTTCTATATTTATTGTTATTCTTCTGTCACTTCTAAGCGATACTAAAACTTTTCCAGTTTTTGAGGTTAGATGCCTGTTTATTGTTTTACTTCTAACGCTATTTTCAGTTTTTAATCTGTTTTTTTCTAAAATGTTTCGAAAGCGCAAATCTAACCTGTCCAGGGATTCATCACGGGCCCGGGCGGCAAAAGTTGCTCGAACTCAAGAATCTTCCACTCACGCAGAACTAAGACGACAACAGCAAGCGAGGCAACAATGTGCTTTGAGGGCTGGTGAAACAACTTCTCAGAGACAAGATAGGTTAGATGAGCAAGCTGAACGCCAAGCTATCTTGAGCAGCTGAAACGTCAATTCAAACACAAATTCGTTTAGAAAGACAAGCTGACCAGCAGGCAGCTATAAGAGCGAGAGAAACTCCAGAACAATCGCAGGTGAAAAGAATTGTTCATGCAGAAATGCAAATCGCACGCCGTCGAAATTTCATGCGTAACAATTGGTCTGTATTTAATAATTCTGGATTTCAATATGATCCTTGACTTGAATACCATAAGCATTCTTTAATTGGTATTGGCTCAATGAATAGAAAATTTCAGAATCGCAATGCTTTGAAATGGAAAGATGAAACTGCTGGAATGTGCTGTTACAGTGTTAAAGTTTCTCTTTCCTTTACTTCCTATAGAGGATCCTTTGAAAACTCTATATTTAAGTGTTACATAACTCTTGCTTCCAAATGACATCCTATGGAGTAGATAAAGTAATAAGAATGCCCGGATTTTCACCAACTTTTACTGTACAAGGACAGATATATCATCAAATTGGATCACTTTTTCCAGCAGATAATGAACAGCATAAATTTTTGCAGGTGTATTTTACGGGTGATGAAAAAAATGAAGTAAACCGTCTTTGTCAGTATATTGAAGGACTCGAAAGAGACACAGTATTGAAAATTCAACGAATGTTACACAGCCACAATTTGTTGGTAAATATTTTTAAAAGTGCAATAGAAAACTGGCCTCCAGATAATTACATAGTGGTCATTCATGCTGATCGGACTGCACTTGGCGAACATGAGAGGCGTTATAATGCGCCGATGATCAATGAGGTTGCTGTTTTGGTTACTGGTGACCCATGCTCTCCACGAGACATAGTGTTATGGGCACATGATAATACGCCAAAATGCGTAGCCGATACTCATAAATTTTATGATGCTTTGCAGTACCCGTTAATTTTCAGTAAAGGTGAGCCAGGATATCATTTCAATATTCCAGTCATTAATCCAACAACAAGATAGCCAGTTCCCGATAAAAAAGTTTCCTGCATGGATTTTTATGCGTATCACATGATGCTTCGAGAGCATGACTTCAATCTCCTTTCGTGGTCAAGGCAACTCTTTCATCAATTTTTGGTACATATGTATATTAAAGTAGAGAGCGAACGCCTTCGTTACATTTCTGTGAACCAGACGAAATTATGAGCTGAAAATTACATTCATCTACAAGATGCAATTAGCGCAGATGGTAATATTAGACCTAACGACATACGCAAGATGGTTATTCTGCTTCCTGCTTTTGTGAACAGTCCCCGTTATCTGCATGAATACACTCAAGATGCTTTCTTATGTATGAACTTACGGCAGGCCTGGCCTCTTTGTAACTTTTACCTGTAATCCTTTGTGGCAGGATATAACTAAAGAGCTAATGCTCGGGCAAAAAGCCACTGGTCGACATGACATAGTTGCTCGCGTATTTCGTTTAAAAACGAGCGAATGAAGGATCATTTGCTCGTTTGCGAGCGAAGCCGCAGGTAAAAGCTAGTATAAAATATAATTCTTACTAGAGGAAATATATTAATTGATTCGTATGGTGATTTCAATATTATATTTAATTTTAACAGACTGTATGTAGATGGCGTGTAACAAGATTGTAGATTACTGTAGGCTTCTGCACAGGTCCCATGTTGTTACGGCTACACTAGTTTTTTCAGCAACCAATCAGAAACCAATTGCTTCATTGATATGAAATAAAGTATTATTCCACTGACCACTGTTCCTGATTGGAAGCGCCTCTATTTTTCTTCTAGAAGATTCTCAATTCGAAATCCAGTTAGGCTTGGCACTTCTTACACATCATAAAATTCATTTCTTATTGAAATATATGTTCAATATGTGCACCTGTTAGTTGCATCCAAGAATGAATATAATAAATAAAATAAGTTTCATTATGAATTACAAAGATTTATTTCTAAATGATATAAACAACTGACTATTCATTTATTTTATTTTCTGTTTCAGATATATGTAAAAAACCGTTAGATGATTATGTTGCTAAACATCTTCCTAAAGTAAGAGTAATAAGATTACCAAAACGTGTTGGACTTATAAGAGCTAGACTTGCTGGCGCTAAAGCTGCTACTGGTGATGTTCTTATTTTTCTTGATTCACATACAGAAGCAAACATTAATTGGTTACCTCCTTTATTAGGTATGTTTATCATCAACTTTTTTATGGATGTTTTATATTTATGTATACACATATTCAACATACTGGGATTTCCTAGTTCATTCAGGAATTCTCCTTACTTTTCCCTACAGTTAACATGTTAATTCTCTCCTAAATCATGTTTGAGTTGCAAAGCCATGACTGGTATGAGTGGATGCAGTTAATAGTGTTAAATAACAGTTCATGACATCTGTTGGGTGCATGGATGACAAAACATGCCATAAATAATGATTGCATTTTCATGAACATTTTAACAAAAATCTGTCTCTTAAAACAACAGTACTTGATCAGGAGGAACATGTATTTACTTCTAATAGTGTTAAGGCAGGCCACACAGTGAACTAAAGAAGGCATGAGTGTAAGTATGTATCATCATTAATAATCCGATAGAGCAGTTTCCATTAAATCTATTCAAAGATTGCCATCCCAAGGTGAAAAAGAGCATTGATTTCTAATGAATGTGTAATTTATTGCAGTTCACTAGTCAGGAATGTAATTTTCTGGGCTAATCTGAATCTTCATTGTTTACATGAAATGAAAAGGAATCTACCAATTGTCATTATGTGTGTTGAGAGGCATCATGATATGCAACGTATATTTGCCTAGGAGGATAGTATCTTCTCAGATATTTTGTTATTGATTTAAATTTTTCTTGTATTAAAAGTAATTTTTTTAACTTCTGTATTTTATGTTATTCTTATTTACTACTTACTGTTATATTTCATATTTTCAGATCCAATTGCTGAAGATTATAGAACATGTGTCTGTCCTTTTATTGATGTTATTGCCTATGATACATTCCAATATCGTTCACAAGATGAAGGGAAACGTGGTGCTTTTGATTGGGAATTATATTATAAAAGACTTCCTAGATTACCTGAAGATGATAAAAACCCTACTGAACCTTTTGAGTAAGTGTTCTTTTTTTTGTGTTTTTTTTTTCACTTAAAAATTTACTAGTATTTGGAATTTGATATTGTTATTCCCTAAAAAAAATTTGTCTTTTTTACCAAGATCTAACTTTATCGTTCTTTGTTTATATTAAAACAAAACTCTTGCAGATCTTAAATTAAAGAAATGGAGATCCAAATAGCTTGGTGATAGCGGCTCAGGATTTCTGATTTCAGCGGTACAATAATCATTTCAAATAAGGTTTTAAGGTTATTATTCATAAGATTATCCTCAGTTTCAGACTTCCTGTGTTAAGAATTTTTTTTGCTGTTTCTTTCAATATCTTTTTAGTTTTCCAGTAAAATCACAACCAAATATTTGTACACTCTAGCCTTTTGCAGGTAACAACCTGCAAAAAAAAAAAAATTCATTTATATTCTTGTGGATGAGAATCAAATCTAAATTTCTTTAACAGCGAGGATAAAGTAGTATTTTTGTTTTCTTGGTTATATGAGGTCTGTTCAGAAAATAACCAAACATCTTTAATTACTAACCAATGAAAATATTTAGTGATGTGCGGTTTTCAGCATTATGTTCTGCATAACCTCTTCTGTAACCACATTTTCTTGAATTGTTGATATCTCATTTAGTTGTATTATTGTTACTTGAGTATAACATGTTTAAGTGTTAATAGTGATTTTTGGGAGCAACGATACAACGTAAAATTTTGCATGAAACTGGGGAAAACTTTCACAGAAACGTTTCAACTTTTGAAACAACCTTACAGAGATGATGCTCTGGTCGTATGCAATGTTACGGATGGTTGTCACAATTTAAAAGTGGTCACCACTCAATTGAAGATGACTGTCGACTAGGAAGGCCTTTGACTTCAACTGATGACACCCAAATTTAGAAAATTAATGATCTGGTGCACACAAATCACCAATTGACTGTCAGAGAACTTGCACAAGAAGTTAGTATCGCAATTGAATCATGCCCTGACATTTTGATTGAAAAACTGAACGTACATCGAGTTGCAGCAAAGTTTGTTTCTCGTTTGATGACTAAACAGCAGAAAGAGCATAGAGTGGACGTTTGTCAGCAACTTCTTGAACAAGCTAATGACAATGAAACATTCATGCAAAGGATTATCGTGGGAGACAAAAGCCGGGCTTATGGCTACAACATCGAGACAAAAGTTTAATCATCACAATCGATCGGAAAAGATTCTCCACGCCCTCAAGAAAGCACGTCAGTCTCAATGTGATGCTCTTTGTTTTTTCAGTTTTAATGGAATTATACATTTTGAGTTCTTGCCTCAAGGGGAAACAGTGAACTGAACGTACTATCAAGGTATTTTACAACAGTTACTTGAAAAAATCCGCAAAAAGAGACCAGAGTTGTGGCGAGAACTCATGGTTCCTTTACCACGACAATGCGCCTGCACACTCTGCTTTGTACCAAAAATCAGATGACTGTCCTCCCTCACCCTCCCTATTCGTGAGACCTCCTGGATCCTTAAGATTTTTTCTTATTTCCGAAATTAAAATCATAATGAAAGGATGCCATTTCGAGATTATTGATGACATTAAAGCAAATTTGTCACGGACCTTAAAGTCCATTTTAAATGAAGCTATCCATGACTGCTTCGCGAAGTGGAAACACCGCTGGGAAAAGTGTGTGAATAGGGGAGGAGATACTTTGAAGGGGACAAAAACCAAATAATCTGTAACAATTAATAATAAAGATTTAAAAAAATAATGTTTGGTTATTTTCTGAACACATCTCATACATACTATGTAGCAAGATATATTTTATAAGGGAAAGTAAGCTAATCAGGTTAAATTTTGGGTGTTGGAGATTTTACATATCTTATATTCTATGACCCTCCCTTTAACCATAAATCACAATTCTAGAACTGAAAAGTTCCAGAAGAATGTACGTGTGTTAGCCTGCTCTTTTACTTAGTATCTCCAGACCAGAAATAGATTTGGATGAAATTTGACATAATGATATGAAGCACCATATAAGCTTCTATATATGAAGCACTGATATCGTTCAAGGGGCACAGAGGTATGGATTTCATGGGTTCTACATCCCAAAATTTTACTAAAGGGTTGGTACATTTTTTCACATATACTCTTTCGGTGCAAAATTCTGATGAGTTTTGGTCTTATTCAAACCTTTATAAAAAGGGATAGGGGGAAAAAATTTTCTTTATTTTGTTGTTTCTGGATGCCATTGCATGATAGAGACACTTTGGTTATTTATTTGGTCACTCATTCAGGATTGGAGAAAAATAAGTCTGATTCATTTTTTCATTAGTTGAGGTTAAGTAAATCAGTTTTGATAAAAATTTTCTGACTGGTAATTGATGTTTGATTTTAATTGCAATTGATGAAGGGAGTGAAGAGATGTGGTCAGTATGAGCCCTGCATCTCAAAATTTTATTTAAAGAGTTGAATTTCTTTTTTTGTAATTTGTTGCTCATACACTTTCATACTTTAGTCTTCCACTTAATTTCCCTCCTAAAAATAGTTGTCTTCAAGTCAAAACCTTTGGTAGCCAGAGTTGTAAAACTTTCCTGCCAAAGCCAGAAAAGCTCTGCAACTCTGCCAGGTTTTTTTTCTTAATTGCCTGGATCATAAGAAATTATTATTTCTAGTGCGAAAGTGATTAACATTTCATCAAGAAATATGTAAAAAGGCGATCTTTTTCCCCAGTTTCAGGTAGTACATTCAGGTGATTATCCGGTTTCAAAAATGTTTGCTGCAGCCTTTATTACTTCTCTTAGCTCACTCCCATGAGAACCATCTTTTAAGTCAAGACTGTTTTTTTATAAAAATTCTTTAATAAATTAATAAATAAAAAAATTAAACATTTTATTTTTTATTAAAAATATATACATAAACTACATAATCATTGTTAATTTGCTGCCAGTCCATTTAACCATTGACAGTCTGTTTTAGTCTGTCACTACTTATCAGTGAACAATTACTTCTTAAGTTTAAATGGATGGAAATTCTTGAAGCTAAATCTGGACTGTGTAATGAGTAACTAAAAATCCCAGTTTGAATTTTCCCAGGAATGACACCACAGTTGCAGAACATGTACATGCTAATATGAACGGATGATCCACTTAAACACTACAGAATGCTTTTTGTCAGCAGTATCATTACTGATTTTAGACAGTTTTGTACAACTCCTGAACTTTTTCCAGAGTCAGTAGTAGTAGTAGTAGTCTTTAGAGCATGAAGTTGTTGAACAGGAAATTGAACTATAATCCCGTTCCAGATCAAGATATCACATTATTATCCCTGCAGACAGATTTTTCCTACATGTTCGTGGATTTTTTTAATGTGATTTGAAATTTTACATTTATCATCAGGAATGAATCTACATAACATTGCACGTTAAATTATATGGATGATATGTAAAGATTTGTTGAAGGCTTTAGCTTTCTTGATCCATAACAAACTAATAAATTAAAATACATAAATTAAAATCTAATAATGTGTTAAACAAAGATGGTACACCAATAAATTAAAATACATAAATTAAAATCTAATAATGTGTTAAACAAAGATGGTACACCAATATATAATACGAAAAGTAAAGTCAATAGATGGGTGGAATATATTGAAGAGTTATACGGAGGAAATGAATTAGAAAATGGTGTTATAGAGGAAGAAGAGGAAGTTGAGGAGGATGAAATGGGAGAAACAATACTGAGATCTGAATTTAAGAGAGCATTAAAAGATTTAAATGGCAGAAAAGCTCCTGGAATAAACAGAATACCTGTAGAATTACTGTGCAGTGCAGGTGAGGAAGCGATTGATAGATTTTACAAACTGGTGTGTAATATTTATGAAAAAAAGGGAATTTCCATCAGACTTCAAAAAAAGTGTTATAGTCATGATACCAAAGAAAGCAGGGGCAGATAAATGTGAAAAATACAGAACAATTAGTTTAACTAGTCATGCATCAAAAATCTTAACTAGAATTCTGTACAGAAGAATTGAGAGGAGAGTGGAAGAAGTGTTAGGAAAAGACCAATTTGGTTTCAGGAAAAGTATAGGGACAAGGGAAGCAATTTTAGGCCTCAGATTAATAGTAGAAGGAAGATTAAAGAAAAACAAACCAACATACTTGACGTTTATAGACCTAGAAAAGGCATTCGATAACGTAGACTGTAATAAATGTTCAGCATTTAAAAAAAATTAGGGTTCAAATACAGAGGTAGAAGAACAATTGCTAACATGTACAGGGACCAAACAACAACAGTAATAATTGAAGAACATAAGAAAGAAGCCGTAATAAGAAAGGGAATCCGACAAGGATGTTCCCTATCTCCGTTACTTTTTAATCTTTACATGGAACTAGCAGTTAATGATGTTAAAGAACAATTCAGATTCGGAGTAACAGTACAAGGTGAAAAGATAAAGATGCTATGATTTGCTGATGTATAGTAATTCTAGCCGAGAATAAAAAGGATTTAGAAGAAACAATGAACGGCATAGATGAAGTCCTACGCAAGAACTATCGCATGAAAATAAGCAAGAACAAAACAAAAGTAATGAAATGTAGTAGAAATAACAAAGGTGGACAACTGAATGTGAAAATAGGAGGAGAAAAGATTATGTAGGTAGAAGAATTTTGTTATTTGGGAAGTAGAATTACTAAAGATGGACGAATGAGGAGCGATTTAAAATGCCGAATAGCACAAGCGAAACGAGCCTTTAGTAAGAAATATAATTTGTTTACAACAAAAATTAATTTAAATATCAGGAAAAGATTTTTTAAAGTATATGTTTGGAGTGTCGCTTTATATGGAAGTGAAACTTGGACAATCGGAGTATCTGAGAAGAAAAGATTAGAAGCTTTTGAAATGCAGTGCTATAGGAGAATGTTAAAAATCAGATGGGTGGATAAAGTGACAAATGAAGAGATATTGCGGCAAATAGATGAAGAAAGAAGCGTTTGGAAAAATATAGTTAAAAGAAGAGACAGACTTATAGGCCATATACTAAGGCATCCTGCTTTAATATATTAAGTCGCATATTAAGTCACATATTAAGTCGCTTTAATATTGGAAGGACAGGTAGAAGGAAAAAATTGTGTAGGCAGGCCACATTTGGAATATGTAAAACAAATTGTTAGGGATGTAGGATGTAGAGGGTATACTGAAATGAAATGACTAGCACTAGATAGGGAATCTTGGAGAGCTGCATCAAACCAGTCAAATGACTGAAGACAAAAAAAAAACAAACTAATGTAGATAGTAGTCATTGTAAAAAGGTGAAGAAAAGTGTGCTAAATTAAAGGAGCTTTTATTTCATTGGATGTAATCAATTTTTTTTTAACTTTACAAGGTATTAATAAAACTAAATTCAAAACTTTATGAAGAAGTGTAGGTGCAAGGTGAATATGTACAAGAAAAGTATTTAACAAATTACGAGTCATTTTTAATTTGTTACGTCGGTAAAGATAAGCTCCCACTTCTTTGTTTGCATTTCTTTTTTTAAATGATATATTCTGTTTGTATATAATTTATTAATATGTAAATTTTTTATGATTATGTATTTTTTTTAACAGGAGTCCTGTTATGGCTGGAGGATTATTTGCAATAAGTAGTGAATTCTTTTGGGAATTAGGAGGTTATGATCCTGGTCTAGATATATGGGGTGGTGAGCAGTATGAATTATCATTTAAAATATGGCAATGTGGTGGTAGAATGGTTGATGCACCATGTTCACGGGTTGGTCATATTTATAGAAAATTTGCACCATTTCCTAATCCTGGCATTGGGGATTTTGTCGGAAGGGTATGTTATTTTATTTCTTTTAAATTTATCAATGCTTAATATGCTTAAACTTGCCCTGTTTTCTTTTTCATTAATTTGAGTTTAGTTTTCCCAGTTTTCTATACTTTTGTCCACTTCTGTCTTTCTGTATATATTGTAACTTGATCCTTAAACAATTTTGTTTTGTACCTATGCGTTAATTATTTTTTCTTTGGAAAGAAATGCATGTTCTACTTATAATGTATAGATAATAGAATTTATATATTTTTTTTTTTAATATATATATATTCAACAAAAAAACTTAACCACCAAACACAATAACAGAAAAACCTAAATAAAACTAATACCAGTTGTTAACTTTAGAGGAATCCTGCATCATTAGTTGGTACATAACTCGATAATTATATCAAAAAATAACAAAAAAGAAATAAAAATTTAGAAAACATAAACTCTAGCAACCACAAAATTTATAACACACTCCACTGACATTACTAGAATGATGTAAATTTAAAACCTCACACAACTATATTTGTAAACATTGTTGCCAACTGCTACAACCCAATATGTCTTTAATTAAAATATCATCTTCAAATAAAAGATCTGTTGGTTAATCATTAGATACTTTTATTTAAATTTATAAATATAATATTTTTCAAATATATCCATTTCTTTATAGTTATAAATTTCCAAAATTTCTAAATTATTTTTGTAATCAGCAACATTAAACATATCTATCTTTCTGTTTCTGTAATCATAGAAATGTTCCATAAACCTATTTCTTAAAAGATCTGTTACCAATATAAATTCCACTTACTACATTCATTATATTTAATTTTATATATTCCCCTTAAATCCTCTCCATCATTTTTATTGTTATTCCTTAAATATTTTATAATATGGTTATTTGGTTTATATGCTTTTTTCATTTATTTTTATTACAAACATTATTAATTTTTTCTGTTATTTTATTTGTGTAATTAAATTATAAGAAAATACTGTTACTAATCTTTGTGTGTTATTTTCTTGTTGCAATTTTGTAAAACTATCATGGTACTTTATACTGGAAACCATCGAACCATTATCGTACTTATCATCGAAACCATTAAGTACTACTAATTATTTTACTTCATCTATTTCTTTTTTGAGTTTATTTTAATTATTTATTTTTTGGCACCATAGATGATAGAAATTTACACATATTGTAATACTATTTATCTTGGATTTTCTATAAGCTGATGTTTCTGTAATATTGTTTATGTTTCAGTTTCAATATCTAAAAAATGTATTTTTCTGTTCTGTTTCATTTCACATGTAAATTTTAAATCTTCTTTATAATTATTGAGTATTTAAAATGATCAAATGTTGTTCATCAGTTACACAGGTTAACAAAAAAAAAAAATAATAATTTGGAACTCTGATAAAAGTAGCTGAACTCTAATAGAATGCATATTTTATGCTGAATCTTAAAATTTCACTTTTTATCATCTAGCAGTAGTCGCTCATCATAGGTTCATCCTGTCTGCCTTGATAACATTGTTCCAAATGCAATATATCTTGGTGGAACCTTTCTCCTTGTTCGTCGCTGGTGTCACCCAAGTTTAAAGGGAAAAAGTAAAAAATTAGAATGTAAAAAATGAATTTTCAGTAACATTTTGCAACCTAAATTTTTGTAGTTCACTAAGAGTTCATTTATAAGCTGATAATGGTTTTCAGCTTTTTTGTTTCTAAGAAAACCAGTAACTACATCTTTGAGTGACTTCCATGTTGCTAGTTCTTTAGGAATCAGTTTGCTGTTAAATATATTTTCACGAATTAATTTTTTTATTTGTGGCCCAATGAGTATTTCCTCTTTTAATATGGATACACTTAATCACAAAAAGCCTCAGCCAAATATTTAAAGCCGTCTTTCTTATCTAATGCTTTTAAAGAATTCTTCATCAAGCCTAGTTTTATGTATAGAGGTGGTAAAATAATACGATCTATTTTGACAAGTGGAATATTGACAACACATTCCTTTCCTGGGGTAAACTGATTTCTATTTGGTCAGTCTTTAACTGCATAGTATTTATCTGTAGAAGATAAATTATCCTGCAAACACAAGAAACACATATATTTTGTTAAGCCACTCTGGAAACCAAGAAGCGCTATCGCTTTCAGGTCAGCAATGATTCACTATGAGTATTCATAATATTTAATAGCTTTTAAAATTTTTGAAATACTTTCATATGTTTCTTTCATTCCTACAGCATGTGCTACCATTATAGAAAAAAACTTATTTCAGTTAAGCAACAAAACTACTTTCAAGCTTCTTTTTAATGAGTAACACCAATCATGATTAACATATTCGATGTCCAGTTCAGACATTAGCCTCCTATCATCGTGGCAGGAAAAAATTAAACCATTTCTTCTAAAGTATTTCAGTAAATTCTTATTTTGATTTCTATAAACTGAAATTTTAGTATCCTTGTTTAATAAATTCCATTCTTGAAGACGTGAACCTAGAAGTTCTGCATGTTGCTTGGACAAATACAAGTCATGAATTAGGTTGCCCAGTTTTGCTTGTGTAATAAGATGAGGTTCAGTATTTGAGTCTTCTGGAATGTAATTAATTTCTGTTGAAGTTGAAGATTCATCGGTTGAGCCATCTGGGAATAGGAAATTTCATTCCAAGAAGTTGGAACAATCAAAATCTGTAAGTCGACACCATGAAGTCTCATTGCTAAAGGAACATTTGGATATGCAATACTGCTTCTATTGTTTGAATTGAAATTGGTAACATTTGTTAAGCAAAATTAGCAGTCATAACTGTTAGTAGGCTCTCAAAAAATCATAGGTACGCCAAAAGGCAAATGCTCTTTTTTCATTTTAACCACCGGATTAGTTTAACGTAGCACTTGATGCATGCTACATGTGGAAGCTAGGATTTATCTTTGTCTCCCAAAGAACAGCAAAAATAATGTTTGTAAGCAGTTACAGCGAATTTTATACTGGTTTTCACTGACTTTTCATGGTGAATTAACCGATTCACGGAAGCGGATCAGTTAATTTGATAGTAAGTTACGGTAAGTTTGGTTGTAAGTTACGGTTGGTGGTCGTGGTTGGAAAAGGCCAAATGAAGGTGGTAGTAGATTGTGTAAATACACTGATGGTAATGTCTGCCAAGGTGTTTGCATTGGTGGCATCCTGACAGAGGCCACACTCATGACTGTGTTGTGCTATCAAGTTTAGAGGATCTAAAAGACAATCTCAGGCAAAGCTCATTAGGATTAGGAACAGAGGTAATCGAGTCCTAGTAAAGTCAGTTATTTTTATATGGATTTGAATACTAGATCGTGGATACCGGTGTTCTTTGGTGGTTGAGTTTTAATTAATCACACATCTCAGGAACGGTTGAACTGAGACTGTACAAGACTACACTTCATTTACACTCATACATACCATCCTCATTCATCCTCTGAAGTAATATCTGAACAGTAATTACTGGAGGCTAAACAGGAAAAAAAGAAGGAACAGAGGTGGTGGTATGGCAGTCGAGATCATCACAAGGCGGGTTTCTTTCCCTACGGGGTCAGGATGTTAAAAATTAATAAATAATGATTCTGGGATGTTAGCGGGTCAAAAAAATGTTTAATTTCATCAGAATATGACTTTTTCCATTCAAATGTTATAGTCTATTCTATGTTTAGAGAGGGATACAGTTTTCAGTGAATCTGTGTAATTTGAAATTCAAATTGTTCAGAGTAGCACCCAGTAAATACGGAACATTTGATATATTTTAGCATTAAGCCATACCAGTTTCCTCTTTGCTAAAACTTTTGTAATCCTTTACTCGGTCAGAAAGTCATTCTATCATAAGATATTGCTTGAGTGAGAACAAAGCCCAGAAATCTGTTACAAATTGTATTGAGAATGTTTTGTGAAATTTTAAAAAGGAAACTCTGATCTTAGTCGGTATGTATTTTATTTTAATTTATTACCTAAGATGTAACCTTTTTTACACGGAACTATTTGCCTTAAGGCATGCACATTGAGCATTAGCAGCCGAAAAAATTGTGAATGCCAAAAAAAACTGTTGAATAATTTCAGATTGATTATGATGTTCGCAACGATTAAACCTTTCACAGGGAAAAAATCTTTTAGGTAGGATGAAGTTTAGGAGAAAAAATTAAAAGGAATAATCTCTGAAATATTTTTCTTAGTAAGTGTTTCTCAGGTTTCATATGACAGGGAAGGTTTTCCCCACTGCACAGCAGATAACAGTCAAAAAGTACTAAGTAATTGAGCTAGTAATTCCCATTTATTATCGTAATAAGTTCCTGTTGTAAACATACGTTTCAGAGTAATGAGCGATTAAGTTTTTAAGATTTAATCATAAGCACAGTTCAAAAGATATGAAGGGATCAAAACAAGAATCATTTTTTAAAAAATTGTATAGTATATAAAACCTCTATAGAATTAGACGATTAGGTATTTACAGAGAATGATGCAAGCAAAGAAGTAACATAATAAATTTTTACTTTAAACATAATAATAATAATGAGTTCAATTGAAAAATCAATAAAAAATGTGGATAGATTATAAAAAGGTTGAGATGGAAGAGAAAATGAGGTAGAAAATGATCATCAGCTGAATAATCTAATAACGAATGATAAAAAAATAATGATGATTCTGAAATGTAGTTGAAAAACAACTGCAGTCATACTTAAACTAGATTTTTTTTTTTTTTTTTTTTTTAAGTAATTATGGTTGTAAAAATATCATATACTGGTTTACAATTAACTTTTTTTTATTCAGAATTACAGAAGAGTAGCAGAAGTCTGGATGGATGAATATGCAGAATATATTTATATGAGACGACCACATTATCGTACTATCGATCCTGGTAATTTAACAGAGCAAAAGGCAATTAGGAGAAAATTAAATTGCAAATCATTTAAATGGTTTATGACTAATGTTGCATTTGATCTTGTTAAGACATATCCTCCAATCGAACCGCCAGATTTTGCTTCTGGAAGTGTAAGTTATACTTTTAATTTCTTTTTTAAATGTCGTATTATAGTAAATTAGTTTGGTGGTACTAGTTAATGTGTTGAAAAAGTTTTGATTGATTTATCGATTGATAAATATATGTATTATGATAGCACTGATTTAATGGCACACATTGATTTATCGATTAATAAATATATGTATTATGATAGCACTGATTTAATGGCATACAGTCTGTAAATAAAGTAATGAGACCGGTTCAGAAAAACTTTTTATTTATAATCGAATTATACATGGACTCTTATCACCTTCAAAATAGTTCCCTTGGGAAGCCACGCAACACTTCAAATGGTTGTAGTTAAGTTGAAGTTCTTTTGCATGACATTTTACTATGGATAAAAGAGGAATTTTTTAAGAAGTAACATGTTGATTATTTTAATTTTTCAATTTTTAAAGGAAAAGCAGTTTCAAAATGTTAGCTGAATAATAAGAGGCGTGTTTTTTAAGCAAGGGCCGTTTTGATATAAAAATTGAAATAAGCGAAAAACAACAATTTTTATTATAACAATATAAACTTGCATATACTTATACTCTTTTTCTATGTATTCATTCACTCCATTACATTTTTATTATCAGCTTACAGCTTCATTATTCCGTTATTGAAGAATTCTCCCGCCTATGATTTAAACCAATTAATTACTCTGTTTTGCAATTCCTCATCATCTTCAAACTTCTGTGATGCAAGCCATTGTTTTAAATGAAGAAAAAGGTAACATTCTCTTGGTACAAGATCCTAGTGTAAGGTGGATGTTCAAAGATTTCCCACTGAAATCATCACAATTGTTCAGTGGTTTTGTTTGCTGTGTGAGGTCATGCATTATCATGGACAAAATCCTGTCGGTTAGCTTCCTGCGCCTTTTATTTTGAATTGAATATCTAAGTTTTATAAGTGTTTCACAGCATGTGTCAGCATTAACAGTTTTTCCACATTCAAGAAATTCAATCACCAATATCTCTTTGGCATCCCAAAAAACCATAGCCGTAAGCTTTTTCATTGAACTTTCTCGCTTAAAATTTTTGTGCTTCAGGGATGATGAATGTCGCCATTGCATTTATTGCTACTTTGTCTCAACATTTGAATAAAATATCTGTGTTTCATCACCAGTCATAACATGTTTCCATAAATCATCACCTTCATTTTCGTAGCGTCTCGAAAATGTTTGAGCTGCAGCGGAACGTTTTTCTTTGTGTGTTTCTGTCAACGTTTTTGGTACCTCTCTAGAACACAACTTTCTGTAACCCAGTTTTTAGTTAAAATGTCGTAAACAACTGATCGCAAAACAAATGTAAACTCGATCGATAATTGAAAAACAGTAAGGGTTCTGTTTCCATGAAATTTTCACATTCACATTTTCAGTCAATTCATCTGTGATGACAGTCAAGCGACCACTATGTTCTTCATTGTGAACATTCATTCTTCCTCTATGAAAAAAACTATACCGTTGGTGAACTTTACCTTTACGCATAACACTGGGTCCATAAACATCGACCGTTTCTCTATGAATATCAGCAGTAGATTTGTTTTTCACCAGTAGATGATGAATTTCTAGATTGCATTTCACAACTTGTGGGATTATTTATTGTAGCACTCATTTCAGCCAGGCTGTACACAGCAAGTAATGTGAATAACATTAACCTATTGTTGCAAACAGATGATTGTTGATATAACTAAACATTCTACACAAGCCCCATCAAGATTCTATGGCGGAAAATTGAAAATGGTCCTTACTTAAAAGACATGCCTCAGAAAAATAGTTTTCCAGTTTATATGCGGTTTCTTTCCTTTACCGTAGTTCCAGTTATCACAATTTTTAATTTATGATTTAAATAAGGAGGGTATGTGATTTACATTCTGTTGTATCATTTAGAATTGTACTAAAACACATATTTTTACTTTCCTGGCTATAGTGTCACTCTATATATATATATATATATATATATATATAGAATGTATAATTATATATTACATAACTATAATGGGAAACTATAGAAATTGGTAAAAAAAAAAAATTTAATTAATCTTTTTAAGTTTTGTCTCTTAAGGAGGAGTAAAAACATTTTTTAACAAAAAAAAAATAGATTGTAAATAATTTGTGGGAAAAAAATTAATTTTAATGCTCCCATGCTCAAAAAATCTATTTTGTTGACATGTGAGTGTATATAAATATGTACACATGTGTATGTTAGATTGTATTTGATCTTTAGCTTTAGCACCCTGTTGACCGATTTTCTTCAGACATTGTAGACAGATACTACCTTCAGGAGAGGTGAAAGTTTTTTCAAGAATTTGAAAAAGGGGTGGGGGTGTTTTGGCTGAAATAAAATTTCAAATCTTTATTGGGCTCTTCAGCAAAAAAACTTTCTTATTAAGTTTTTATATCAAAATCACAAATTACCAGAAATAATATTCACCCCTCTCCCCAAAAAATACTATATATATTTTTTTTTTCTTTTTTAGCTATATCTTACTTCAGGGAAGAAGTTAATGAGAGTTTTTTGTCTCAGTTTTCTACATCAATATTATAATAATAATATTGCATATTTAAATAATTTATTTTTTTACTTTTCAGTACATTTTTATATTTATTATATTTTTTTTTTAAATTCTCAATTTGATTTAATTTTTACTTTTTAGAGGGTTTTTCTAATTTATTTCCTTTTTTATTAATGTTAATATTAATATTAGTTAAACAAAAGCTTTTTTAAAAAATAATTTTTTATATATAATCAAGTATATATTTTTGTAATTTCTTTGCTTTATTGTATTTTTTTTAAGACTAAAAAAAAGCAAAAATATTTATTTTTACACATCGAAGTTGCATACGTGTACCAAATTTCAATCATTTTCATACGGTAATTCATGAGAAATTAAAATTTTCAACTAAATGCATGAATTTAGCGTAGGGGTAGCGTGTGGGGGTGGGTCATATCAAATTCCGACACCGTAGTGCTGTATTGTCATCGAAGTTACATACGTGTACCAAATTTCATTGATTTTCATATGATAGATCAAAAGAAATAGCAGCTGCAGAAAAGGTGAATACTAGTCATCTTAAGTACTGCTGAGTGAGTACTACTGTCATCTTAAAGATCATTATAATGATGAAACTATTGATCGAAGTACTGCAAGTAGGTGGGCAATAAAATTTTTGTGTATCAGAAGCTGGTAAAGTGAATATTTAAAATTTTATAGTGCTCAACCAGTTTCTATGACTGATGAGCAGTACCAAAAGAAGATGGATGAACCGATTCAAAATGACAGCATAGCGCCATCAGGATACGCACATCAAAAATACATTATTGCACAACTGAACTACGATGAAATCTGTTCTCAATAGGTGCCATGCAAACTTACAGAAAAGACAAACAACAATAAAAGGAATATTGTAAACAGCTTCTGCATTATCGTGAGAGAAGTATTCAATATTGTGACTGGAACCAAAACTTGGTGCATCATTATGACTCAAATGAAAAACGGCAGAACAAGGAATGCCAGCACTGTGGTTCGCTGCAGTAAAAAAAATACAAAACACAACTCTCAAAAAAAATTTTTTTTTGACAATGTTCTTGGATTCCAAACACATGTATGTGATTGACTACTTGGAAGCTGGGTTAACTGTAAATTTTGTGCAATGTGTTAAAATACCTTAGTCGTATGTCGTGTTTGACAATCCACACAGCTAATTATTCTGCAAACGCTAATGTTGGCCATACATATTGATGCAACTACCCAGGCTCTTGTGAAGATGAAATTTGAAGCTGTTCTTTAAACCTCCACACTTAACCGGTTTAATGCCCTGCAATTTTCACTTCTTTCCACAATGATATTAAGAGGTTGGATATTCATTTCACGATGAATGGAATGATGAACTGGAGGATGCAGTAAGGCCATTGATCAAGGAAAGACCGCCAGCATTCTTCATTGATGGATTGAGAAAACTGGTGATTCACCATTGGGAGAGATGGAAATGGAATGTAAGTTATTGTAGCAAATAAAATATACTTTTGTCATATTTGTTTTGTTTGACTGTAAAACCAATATGATTTATCTCCAAGTTATGAGCTACTGTTCATTACATTTCAGCCAGCCCTCCTACATAATACCTCTGATTCTCCCACCTCTACACTTTCGCTCTGTTCTCAATCTAGTCTTCTATTCTTTGATTCATCCTGGGTCTCTAAACTAGAATTACACTGTGGAACATTCTGAATTAAATATAGCTTATATCATCTGTATGTCATGTTTAATTATTTTTACAGATATCTAATGCTGTTGCACCAGAGTTGTGTATAGATGCTCAAAGTAGATCACCTGATGAACGGATTGTTCTTACACAATGTGATACTTCTAAAAAAAACAAAAAAATATCCCAGGTAATGTATATTTCTTGTTTTTTTTTTTTTATGTCAACATAGAAAGTAATAACTATCTGTTTCATTATCAATTTTACCACATTGTAAAAATTATTTTTCAGGAATTGAAATGTACTCTCATTACAAGTACTGTTTTAATAATTTATAAAAAATGTTCACAGAAGCTTTTGAATAAAATTTTGTAATGTTTAGGACGTACAATTTTTTTATATCTTAAATGTAGCAAATTTATTCTTTGAAAATAAATCATCTAAAATTGCATATTGATTTTGAGCTATTGGTAGGTACAGTCAATGGAAATATGGTATTACTGTTTGAAAAAGAAACAGGTTACTATAACATTAAATGACAGAGTTATATTGATTTTGTTTTAAAGCCATTCATGAAACTACACACACACACATTGCCTGAAATCAGGAATGCAGACCAGGATAATTTATTAATGACTATTTAAAATTACATCATTTGTTGTACCTAATTTCCATAATTTTTACTTTCTGGCTAAAGTTACACTGTGATTGTATACGGTATAACACAAAGTATGCTAATCAGGTCAAATTTTACATGTTAGGACTTCTGCAAACCTTGTTGTTTTAATAAAAAATCACAATTTTAGCATAAAAAAAAATTCCAGGATGTAAAAGTATGTATATTAACCCCATTTTGACTTAAATCAGATATCTGTAGTGTGGGTAGACCAATTTGGATGAGATTTAGCAAGATGATTTCTGTATATGGGAAATTGATGGTATTTAATTAGGCCACAATCTGTCAAGGGAGTAAAAAGATACAAACCTTATGGGCTCATATCTAAACATTCTATTTGAAGGCTAAGTATATATTTTCACTTAACTAAGATGTTCTCTGACGGTTTTTGGCCTTTTTTAAACTTCCATCACGGGAGGGAAATTAAATCTTTTTATTTCTTTTTGTTATTTCTAAACTCTGTCACATTCTTCAACTAATTGGATTTTCCATTACGTTATTATGTCACTTTGGTTAAGTATATGGTAATTTCATTCAGGGATGGATGATAAACTTTTTTTTTGCTTTTTATCATCAGTTATTGTTTTTCTTGATATCGTCTAATAAAACTTTGGCTTGGTTCCTTCATAACAATGCGCTAATCCACATTTCACTGCTAATTCACTAGTTTTATGTAATATATTCCTTCAGTGTCATGTCTCATTCACCACGCTCATCCAATCTAACCCCTGCTGACTTTTTTATTTCCAAAACTAAAATAGTCGTTCTAGAATAGAAATTTAGGATAATAAAGTTCATAAAAGAAAATTTGCAGAACATCCTGAAAGCCATTTTAAAACATGCTTTTCTGAACTGCGTTTGAAGAGGTCTGTTCAAAAAATACATAGACTAACGTCATAAAACGAAATGCACTTTCTTTAGAAGTTACTTGTCTGGATCCCCTTCAAAGTACTCTCCTCCCCGACGCATACACTTATCCCAACAGTGTTTTCACTTTTGGAAACAGTCCTGGAATGCTTCTTTTGTGATGTTCTCTTCAGTTCCTTCGTCACATTTGCCTCATTCTCAGGGATCATCTCAAATCTTCTTCCTTTCAAAGGTCTCTTGAGTTTGGGCAACAACAAGAAGGTCAGGTGAGTAGGGTGGGTGGGGAAGAACAGTGATCGAGTGAAAAATTCACAAGTCTTGAAGGCTGAATGGGCTGGAGCGTTGTCGTGATGAAAAAACCAGTCACCACTCTTCCACATTTCTGGCCTTTTCCGCCGGATAGCGTTCCGCAGTCCGCCGGATAGCGTTCCGCAGATGTTTGAGAACTTCAGTGAACTTCTCTGATGGTCAGACGACAATTTACACAAACCAGGGTGTTGATTTTGTCTACGTGTAAGTCGTCAGTTGACGTGGAAGGACGTCCAGGACGCTCATCGTCTTCAATCATTTGATGACCATCTTTAAAACATCCATGCCACCTAAAACATGTCGCCTGCTTCATAGCAACATCGCTGTCTTGAGCATATCAGAAGTTTCACTCGTAAATTTTCCAAGTTTAACACAAAATTTCACGTCAACTCTTTACTCATTCAAGTCACTCATTCTAAATCCGCAAAACAAAAAAAACATAATTTACAAACAACCACGTAGCTAAGCAACCAATAATAATATTTGCAATCAAAAAACTGCGTTTTAATCAGCTGATCTGTACGAAGAACATGGCAACCCCAAGCAGATTTGACTGGAACCAAGTGGACCCACACAATTCAAACAGTATCTATTTTTTGAACAGACCTCATATATAAAGGGAAAGGGAGAACTTCAAAGGAGATTAATTTTTTAATGCTGTAAATATTCAATAAAAGGTTTTTATAAAAGACCTTGTATATTCCCAAGGTACTGCTGATATGTAAATAACCTTAATAATAAGTAGGAAGAATCGGTACAACCTATTTATTATTTTGTAGAACAAATTCATTAATAAAACTTCTTGCCTCAAGTTTGAAGATGTTAATCCAAAAAGAAATCTCAAATCATATTTAAGATTCATTAAAGGACATGGTTCCCTCTATGAATCATGAGACCTTGCCGTTGGTGAGGGAGCTTGAGTGCTCAGTGATACAGAATAGCTGGACCGAAGAAGCAACCATATCGGAGAGATATCTGTTGAGAGCCAGACTAAGGAATGATTCCTGAAAGAGAGCAGCAGCTCTTTCAGTAGTTAAAGGCATAGGGTCAGGATGATTTAAATGGCCATATCAACATCACTCAATCCTCTGAGTACCGTGCTGCTGAAAGCAATGAAAATGACGGCTGCTTTTTTTCCAAGATAATGTAGCTCTGCATTTTCATATAAAAATGATGAGACGCCTTCCTTGGTAAAATATTCTGGAGGTAAACTAGTCTCCCGTTTGGATCTCCGGGTGAGGCTTTTTCATGATTAAGTGAAGTAAAATTTAGAGAGGGAATATTCATTGGACCACACAAAAGAAAATTAATTCATAAAAATATATTTTAACAGCGAACTGAATCCTAAAAAACTAGCAGCATGGTAGTCATTCAAAGATGTAGTTATTGGTTCTCTTAGGAACAAAAAAGCCGAAAACCATAATCAGCTTATAAATGAACTCTTGGTGAACTACAAAAATTTTGGTTGCAGAATGTTTTGAAAATTCATTTTTTACATTCTCATTTGGACTTTTTTCCTTTAAACTTGGGTGACATCACGATGAACAAAGAGAAAACTTCCACCTAGATTTATTGCATTTGGAACAGTGTTATCACGGCCGATGGGGTGATTGTATGATGAGTGACTACTGTTGGATGATAAAAAGTGAAGACTTAACTGAACAACAAAAAGAATATAAGAAAAAAGAAATTAAGATAAACAAACAAATGTCTGCAAAATAAAAGTAGAAATTTTAATTATTATTATTTTTGTATCTATTTTTTAAGAAATTTCTCAATATTTTAAAGGGTCATAACTAAAAATCTGAGGGTGATGAAGAAAAACTGATTTCATTTTAAGATTCAGCATAAATAATGCACTCTAATTCACCTACTTTTTTTATCTTGGTTCCAAATTTTGTTTTGGCCTCTAATAGTCCCAAATGATTCTTGTGATACTTCTGAAATATTCATATACGCATAAGATTTCATATTCCCTGTTGTATTGTTCCTCTTCTTTGAATTACTTGTAAAATAGGATTTAGCTAGATTGCTAAATCCAAATTTATTAAAATTAAATAATTTACAATGCCAAATGCCCTTTGCAAAGCCATCAACTTAATTAACCACTGCTACTTAATCCCACCAGTATCAGTAAATTTAATAACATTTTAGAAAATTTACAGTCAGATTTAGTTTAATTCAGTATATTAGTTGTTGAAATCAAATTACAAAATATAGAAAATTTAACAGATCATGATGAATAAAATGTAGTAGGAGTGAGTTCAGAAAAATATTATTGTAGCATTATCACATACTGTCCTTAAAACTACTAGTGTTTGTGCAAATGTATTATGTTATTTTAATAAATTTACATTTTGTTTTGTAATTTTTGTAGTTATTCAGTTTAACTTGGCATAAGGATATCAGAGTAAAAGGTCCACGATACTGTTGGGATGTTGCAAATCCTAGTGATAAAGCTCCTGTAATATTGTATCAGTGTCATGGATTACACGGTAATCAATTATGGAAATATGATGTGGTATGTTATTTGCATTTTTTTTTTTTTCACTAGATTAGTTGAATGTTAATTTTTCTTATCATATTTTGTAATATTGGAATGAAATGATGAAAAGTGACATATCTACTTGGGATTTAATTGAGGAATTTTTTATTGTTTTCATTCCTAATTTGTGTAAATTAGGTCAGATTTATTTTTAATCTTGTATGAGTGAGAAATTATAATGTTTAACTTTTATGTAATACAATTGTTAGCGTCTAGCTTCATTATGATGAAACTGGACAACTTCTTAAAGAATTAAAAAAGATTTTTTTTGTGTATTATTTCTTCCTATAACAAAAATGATGTTGGATAAATCAGTTTGAATAAAAATCAGTTTTACCAAAACTTTTTTTTTTGGAGAGAGGAAAAGCACCACACCTCATAACAGTGTGAGACTCTCCTTTGTGAACCTACCCATGAAAACCCCTCAACCTCTACAACATTGATGCCAGACCCATGTTACAGTATTATCACAGGACCCCCACGTGTCTTAACTCCATTGCTGGCCCCATACCTCGACCTTGTTGGAAACCTGGGTTCGACCTCTTGTGGTCTCCCTTGGGATAGGTTCCTGGACCAAGGGAGACCCTGAAGTTATTCACTCACTCCTGGACATCCTCCACCAACTTGGTTTGGATGATTTTAACAGAATTGGGACACTGCTTGCCACAATTGTTCAATCTGAAGCATAGTCCCAATGATATTCTCTGGGGTAAGCATGCCGAATTTTCTCCTGCATGCTTCTCTATGCTGCAGGAACTGATCGCACGTAAATCCCATGTGTTCTGCGGTGTCCTTTCAAAGCTTATTTTTTCTAATTCTGAAGGATGCATGGTGAAGAAGCGGCATCAACTACTGGTAGTATCTGTTACAAGCAAGGACTTGACTTTATTAACTGTAGTCCAAACCCTAGTTCTGCTTTCACCATTTGGGTGCAGCCATATCCGAGTTGTTAGAACTGCTTGATGGAACCAGTATTTACAAGATCGATCCAGTAGCGGCTAAGATACTGGATTCAGTAACCAGTGCTGAGTGATGTGGATTTTTAGGCCTCCAGCTGTCCATAGCTCGCTGTGGGCAGTTATCACATTTGTAGGCTTGCATATATTTAGTAGTAGTAGAAGTAGATAAAGTGAGATTTATCTTACATATAAAACCTGATTTCAGGTTAGAAATCGTTGAGCGATGATCTTTTCTGATTTCATCATCGATGCGTTTCAACAAGTTCTCTGCGATTATTGAGGGCCTCCCCGAACATTCTTCATCGTGCACATTAATTCTGTTATTTCTAATCCTTTCACACAATTTCCGAACTTTCTTTCATTCATTTCATTATCACCATACAGCAACCAACTGCCTATGAATTTCAGCCAGCTTAACGTATTGATGGTTTAAAAAACGTATGACCACCTATTTCACAGTCAGCGGCAACATCAATTTTTTTCTTATTCATTCTATAAAATAACTCACATATATTCAAAGATACTATAATGCGACAACTTACAGACAACAATGCAGTGTGTACATTACTAACATGACCATGAATGACACAGTTTTGCCAACCTTAAGGAGAGAAATTTCCCAGCAGTCTTTACTTAGAGTTATCCCTTCTATTTAATGAGAAAAAAAATTAATGTACATCATCAATGTTATAAAATCTCATTTCAAATGCACTTCTTTCAAAACCATAAGGAAAACATATATCAAAATCAATCTTTCTTAATCACCTTGTAGAAAATATTACACCACACATGATATTAACTTGCAAATTTACTCATAGCACTTCTACTTGCTTCCATTGCAAATTATACTTAGCATATGAAAATCATAAACTTTCATAGATTTTTTAGCATGCTAAATTTGATAAAAACATTATACTAAATGAGTAAGCATAGATTAAATATACTGTTTGACCATACAGCTTTTCTAATCACATGGAAAATGAGCATCCCTACTAATACCTCAAAAAAGATCTTGAAAAGATTTTTTAGAAACACATTTCTACTTACTTGCAAAGCAAGTCAATTTTTATTACCTTATAAATATATAAATTTTCTTTTGTCTTGTTGATCCTTGAATTCAGATTTTTATATGTATATTTTTTTCTAGATTCTACTTATCCAAAAATCTATGTAATTTCACTTCAAAGTTTAAAATTTATTTTCATACATTGAAAAGTAGAAATTTGCTATTTCAAAATTTTTCTCGCTTAATTAATTTATTTTTATTACACTTTATATTAATAATTTTATTTCACATGCTGCACCAGGATTGTCATGGGAGTTTGTCAGTATTTTGTAATGGTTACAACTAACTGGCTGTCCTGCAATAATTCAGATATAATTTTTTTTTTTGCAGAATAAAAAATGGTTAGTACATGGAGGCAATCCTCGTTGCTTAGATGCTGATTTATCACGTAAAACAGTTTATGTGACGACATGCAGTGTAAATTCAGAAACACAACGTTGGATTATAGAAAACGTTAATTATAAAGAGCTTGAAAAGTGGGATTTAAGTGATACATAATAATAATTACATACCTAGGAAAAACTTTTTAATTTTTTAAACAACTATAATGTTCTGTAATTTTCATTTAATATTTTCATATTATATTTTGTCAAAAAAAAATTACCAGAAAGAGTAATTTGTTCCTAAAATGTTGTTCATATTACAGTGTAAGAAAATTATATTAGATTATTATTATTTGAAAATTACAGAATGTTTTTATGTATATATTACGTAATGTGTAATTTATATATAAATATATGTATATAAAAGTAATAAAAATAATTATCTAATAATTATTTTAAATAATATATATTTTTAATTAGATTAGATTTCTAGTTAAAGAAAACAATAATTCAATAATTATAAATTACAGCATCATAAAAAAAAAGTGGATAAATTTTTTTTTTTAATATTAAGTTAATTTAGCAAACAACATTGGCATCTAAAGGGAAACTGTGCTCAATATATATTTTCTTTTAATTGAAATTAATTTTGACTACAGATTTGGCCATTGCTATTTCATTTGTAGTTACTTGTTCTTGATTATTCAGGCTGCTATTCTCTGAGAAATTCCAGATGTTATATATCAGTCTAACTAAAGGATTTGTAGTTTACTGTTTTTCTAAATGTTAGAGAATGATAGAATTACTAAGTTTTTTATATTGCTAACCTTTATAGCAAATTTAAGTTTGAACATCACAGCAAACCTGGTCAAAATGGGAACAATAAAGACTGAAATCTTTATTTTTTAATTTTGTGTAGACATTTTGAAAAAACTTACTAGATAAAATCCTACTATTTTTAAAAGAACTCAAAAATTGTGTATTTTAAAATTTTATTGAATCCACATCTCCAGCTCGGATATTACCGCTTTTTATCTCCTGCTTTGAAACTCCAACTTCAAACATTAATGTTATTAGTATCTATATATCAGTAACCATGCCTAGTTTGATGCCACCACTTATCTATATAACCATTCAAATGAATTGAATTTCCCTCACTTTTTACATTTCCAGATTTTTTCCTTGCCTAGTATACTATTCTTAACTGCCAAGGAAGTAAAATAAAATAAAAATATGTAATCTTTCTGTTATAGAAAGTAATCATAGTATAATATAATTATGAGATGATACAATTCTGTAACGTATGTTGTGTATACGTATAAAAATATATAACTGCTGGACACTCATCAGTGCTGCAATCAGTTGTTTTAAAAAGCCAAGATGGTCCTGATAAAAGTAAATTTGAAGAGGAGGAATAGTTAATTCTTCTCCTCCCCACAGAAACGTAATTACAAGACTATGATTGAAACATTAGCCGAGAACCTGATCCTAGGAAGTCTTATCAGCACTTTAAAGATATAACAGCTAATGATGATAACATTGGTGAAGATTTAATCACCGTTCCAGGTAATAAAAGAGTCCTTGATTCTCTTTAATCTGATGCCTGAGCAGGTTAATCCAGAATTTATTTTTAATACAAAATGTAGATTCTGGTATTACTTGCATTGACATCCTTGAATATTTTATTCTTTGTCAAACTGAACTCTTAAAAAAATAAATGGATTCTTTGATAAAACAGTAAATTGTATTTCCTTCTGACAAGATAAATCTTCAACATCTGGTATATCTCAGTAGATGTGCTTATAGGGAATGCTGATGAAGTCAGATTATATAAACTTTTTTTCCAAAAATCAATGAAGTTAAACAATACAGGTAATTTATCCAGCAGTCTGCAGATGTCTTACAGTAAATGATCATAGTGGCTTATGGTAATGATTGTACTAATAATGATTAATGATCGTAGCAGACACCACCGTGTAAAATTAAAACAGATTAATGAAAAAGTAATAACATATAGCAGTTGATAACTATATTTAAGGGAACAGGTTAAAATGGTAAAATGTATAAATATTTCTTTGCTTAGATAATATAATTATGCTAACAAAACTATAATGTAATTTGTTACATATTTTAGATTTACATTTGTACTCTAAATCATCAAACATTTAACATCTTCTGTTTGGTACTTGTAGAACTAGAAACGATTTAAGTGTACAAATGTATTAAAGTTATTAGAAAAAATAAAAATTAATTTTAACAGCAAAATTTTAAGAATTGTGGTTTTATAATTTCTAGAATGGATGTCTTTCCACTTTTTTTTTAATGATGCTGAATTTCTACAGTATTACTAAACTTTTTTTTAAAAAAAAACAAAAGAACTATTAATAATTAAATAATTTTTGATTGGTTTCATTCTAATAATATGTAATTAGTTTCTTATTTTATTGTAACTAAATTAAGGTATATGTGGCTTGGGACCTGAAATCTCTTCAAAAGTATTAAATGAATACGAAAGGAGAAAAGCAGTTAGTGAGAAACAACAAAACAAAAATAATTTTTTTTGTCACAATATCAAGTTGATATCAATTATCAGTTAGTTGTTTTTTTCATTTTCCAGTATAAATTTTGGCCTACCAAAAATTGATTACAAAAGTGGAGTTCCTTTTTCTCTTTGCTGGAAAAATCAAGGGAAAATACAAATTTATTGTATTGAGTCATTTTCATTGATTCCATTTAGATGTTATACATCTTTCTATCCATCCATCTAAACTAGATTTATTAGTAGCTTTAATATTTTTTTTACTTTATGAAATAATTAAAAATAAACAAAAATATTTTTATTTTCATGATTAATCATTAATTTATTTTTTAAACCATTTATTAATTAAACTAACACAGCACAGATATGAAAATCTAATAAACAGTGCTGATAATAAATATGCAGTAGGTTAGTTTATCAAGATACACATCCCTGTCTGGAATCGGTACCTGATTGAGTCTTTTAATTAATAAAAGCAAGTTTTATATATATATATATATACATATTACAGATTTGTAATCTATATATAGTCTGTATAGTTCATTAGTTCATTCCCATTTTTTTTATTATAATTATTACTTTAGATTTTTTATTTTTTCCTATGTTAAACAAGAAAATATATTTTTCACCTTTCTTTAAAAGCTGCCGGGTGAGTAATTTAAAAATATATATATTAGATTTATAAATTAGATTTATAAATTTTTAAATTTATATATTTAAATCATTTATATATTAGACTGATTTGTACTTCTGAATATTGCAGACTATCTGTAACAATGGCTGAAAGTAGTTTGAATTTTGTTTAAATCCTTATCCACACAGTTTGCCATTGAGTGAGATACTTTTTGTAAATGCCAACCAATCCAAAGAAGCAAACCAAGATTCCTTCTGGATTTGGAAACTATCCTACTTACATGGTCATTGAGAATTAACTTTGAATCAAAAAACCTCAAGATCAGAAATATCTTCAACAAGTTATACAGAGTGCTGACCAGTCCTGTTAGTTTGTCATAAGATTTTTCCTAGATTAGGTTACAAGAGCTCTTTTGCCAAAATTAGACAGTATTCTATTATCAATTGACCATTTATGAATTATATTGTCAGATTGCAAAACCTCATGATCAGGTAGCTGTTAACTCTAGCCATGATTTTAAGGTCGTCAGCATATAATAATGCCTTAGAAGAAATATCCAGTCTAATATCATTAATAAGTAGAATAAATAACAAAGGAACAAGGTTGGAACCCTGAGGTGCCCCCGATACAGCCTGTAGTTTGTGTTAAGCTGGTCTGGGATATTAGGGTTGTTTTGATAAATATTTTATTTTAGAAAAGCCTCATAAAAAGAATTCTAGATCTAGTAGATCAGGAAACTGTAATGTGGCCGCAAACCCTTTGGGATAAAATTAGCATGTCTGCAAAAATTAATGAAGGAATTCTCTAGTAGAATAAGAAATATGCAGGTGGAATCTACTTGTTAGAGCCACTAATCCCACTTGTATTCTTCTTATGGTACAATAAATCTGCATAACAATCTCTGGATAGCATCCAAAATTTATAATTTTCATATGAAAAGTTATACAAAAACATAGCATATGTATGTAACATGCATGCTACACATTATATGATAGTTTTGAATATATCTAACAAGGTAAACCGACACTCTGATCAGAAACAAAACCTTGTCTAAAATGTATATGTTGCTACAAAGTTTTTAAACCACTGCCAGTATTCAGGTCCTTTTTTTTTTAAATGTCCAATCCATGTGAAATATTCCCCCAGAGATTCAGGTGGAGGTATATCAATTTTAGCCAGAGTTTTATTTATTAGTTTGTTAAAATTTACTTTTTACCAATTTCTTAATTGTTTTTGATTGGTGCTGTCGTATTGAAAATCTCCATAAACTCATTTATGTATGAAAATTAAAAGGTATTTGAATTAAAATGAATTTTTTGTTCAGTTTATAAACATATTTTATTATGACACTTTTCTAAATGAAACCCATGCAGTGAGAATTGTAGTATTGAGCCACTTAGTGCAGTGTGATCTAATCAAACAGCTTTCCCCTTCATACATATCAATTCCCACACAAAAATTTCCTCATTCAATTACAGAATTCATTGAATAATAAAATTCTGAATTCACATATTTATAAAATTACTGTGTTTGTTAAATTGATCATACAGTAAACGAATTTAAACTATTTAATCCTTTTCATTTAACCTGGGTTTTGGTTAAACAGGGTCTGTTTAAGCAGGGGTTTACTCTTGTAGAATTATTTCTTTTAAATTGTTTTTATAAGAATACGTGTAATTATATATGTTGTGAAATATCACAATATCAGTAATTAAAAGATTTGCTTCTTAAGGTAAAATAAAATGTTCATTTTCTGATTAAGATTACAATTTTTGCCTTATGATTTTACTTTTTTTAACTTATCTATTTTAATATTAGATCTTAATTTTTATTTTTAGTGAATGCGATATCAGGTAGAGGATAATAATTATGATTTTAAGATATCTTAATAGCAAAAAAAGTTGTAAAATTGAATATTATAATAATAATTATGCTGATTAATTATTATTAAAATATCACATTTAAATACATTAAATTGAGCCTGAAATATAGTTTATTGGCTAAATATTATCATAACTTTTATAACATTTCTTTTTTCCTCAGTATTCATTTTCACTTCATTTATCTTCTGTTTCATGTCAGTGATAAAGACACTAAATAGCATTATAAGAATTTAAAAAAAAAAATTTAATTAATGTTGTCTAGTTATATTGTATATTGATTCATGTATGGGAATTTTTATTAAACCAGTCATGAATTATTTATGTTTCATTTTATAGTAGTATTTTTATTGTTGTTATTTAAGTCTTTAAAATTTTTGTTTGTATTAAAAACTATAGATTTAGGAAAAGTCCATGAGAACGTGAACCGGTTAAATAAATATTCAGATAATTAGTATTTCATTATAAAATTTTAAATTATGATTTATGAAAATAAAATCAATAAAAAATTAACATTATTGCAGCTTTTTTGATTTTTTAATGGACTAAAAGTAAAAAATTATTTATTTGATAGTAGGGATGGGTGTTATCAGTAGTTTTTCTTCCAGAATTGTATTTGATAGTCAAGTAGACTTTCAAATTATCTTTTAACATTTTACATTTATTTAACTTAAATTAAGTACAGTAAAATCTACTTTATCTAGATACTAAAAAATAAACAATTTTTATCTGGGTAAGGGGAATTTCCATGGTAAGAAGTTAGCTTAGCTGGAAATTTTTTTCAGGCTTTAATTGCTGATTGAATTAAAACCTAGATTAAATATAAGTCATTCAGTCTTCATTAACTTATTTCTTCAAAATAAAGGAGATGAAAATTATTAATACAATAGCTTAACACAAATTATCTTTGAATTCCCAGATTTGTATAATATTGAATGTTCATCATTTACAGTACTTTTGTAATCTACTGTAAGAGATGATAATGGTATATACAGTTAATCCCATTTATAGGAATGTACCAATATTTGGAGTAATTTTGGTGTAATTTTTCATTTGGAGTTGTTTTGTTTGATGTATGTATGTAAAAAAAAAGAGATAAATTGGAAATTTTAAGACTAGTTCTGTAAATTTTATTGACAGGAGGAATTCAGTAGTGATTAATATTTCTAGAGAAGACCTTGATAACTAATATCATTCTTTATATGCCTTGTTATTAGACCTGGCCAATTTTCATAGGAAATCCTTTCTTTCAAATCACCTTTCTAATGCTGTATCCAGATCTTTTCAGTATTCCTTATCTACTTACTAGTGGTTGCAAAATAAATACAGTTGCAATGTCACAAAATAAAATTCAGTAATTAGGAGGGACTGTTTAATTATTAAAATTAATGATCAAACCAGGCTACATGGAACAACTGTATTTCAAGGGCAACAAAAACATTGTGAAATACAGGATCCCATAAAAGATTACCCTGATTGCAATGTGTTTTATAAGTTTTATTAACAAAAACAACTATACAGTTTTTACAGAAATATATCTTAATTATATCAATACCTTTTCACTTTAATAAACTTGACATGACTGCCTCAAGTGGCACAGAGAATTTCAAGACCATGCTTGCACTCTCTTCATACATTTTTCAGCATTTGCAGTGTTTATTTTCAGTTGCATGTGTGATCTACTCCTGTAATGTGTTCAAATCTTGAAGAGTAGTTGCATAAGCAGTATCTTTAAGATTACCCCAGAAAGATAAATCCATTGCAGACCTATCTAGTAACTACAGAGGCCAGTGAATCAACCCATCCCTGCCAAACCAATGATGTAGAAAAGTGTCATGAACATTAGCTGTGAGCAGGTGCTGCATCCAATTGGAAGATGACATTTGGCTGCCTCTTATCTGACTGAGAAGTCAGATGACAGGCAAATGTGTGATTTAAACGCGCAATTTATTAGCACATTAAAAACATATTCAAGTTTATCATTTTTTCATTGAAAAATTGAGGTTTACTTATCTCATTGCATAATAAGCCACACCAGACATTGAGTTTAGGTGTGGCACATCAAGGACAATATACTATTGATAATAGTACATATGATCCCTGATCATATGTAGATTTTTTATCCCCAAATATGCAGATTATATCTATTACCTTCCTTCTTACATGAAATTTTGCCTTATCAATAAAACAGTTGATAAAAAACTGATTATACTCATCAGTTTTGCTCAAAATTAGGTTGACAAAGTTCTTGCTTTTATGATGATCGTAGGTTTTATTTGATGCAAAATTTGAACTTTTTTTTAAACATTTTTTAAGCATTTGCAAATTTGCATAACACTTTGTGCACTGTAAACTTTGATATTTATAACTGCCATGAAGCTTGTTTTGATAACTTACCTCTTACATGATTGAGCAAACAAATCTTTAATTGTCTCAACTGATTCTTCACTATCTGATGGAGCATTTTATTATTGTTCTGACAAAGAAGGTTGATTTTACAAAAGTTCTCATTTTTTTCTTTCTGTACCAGCGAGAGGGTATTAATTTATAGGAGGTAAAAATGCAAAGTACAAAAACTTAGAATGTTTGTTTCCAAAAAAGAGTTGTCCGTTTGTGTGGAAGGTTACAGGTTTTACTGTTTCTTATACTCTGCCTAATTCATTCCTTTATTAGCATAGTATTACCGTAATATTGTAAAAGGGATATTTTAATCTTAAAGACCATTTGATACTACATTCTTACATTTTATTGTATTACTTGCCTTACTGTTTGTATAATTGCAGCATTTGTGATCATAATAGACAAGCTTCAAAATACTTTTATCTCACTTCTATGTTGTTAATCCGCTAATCTATATAATTAATTATTGTTTGACTCATAGTTTCAATTCATATCACTCATTAACCATTTTTCATTCAAAAATTTCTTTTATCTTTTAGAACAAATGTAAATTGCTAAAAATTAAGTCCAAACTTTATAGTGATTAACTAAAAACATCTCATCTAAGTGAAAAAATTCCATTCTCATTTGTATGCAATTTTTTGTTTACATGTATGATAGCCGCCAACAAAGCCAAATCTAGAATAAATCGTTAAACTGCTTAAATCTGGGATGGTACTTGATTTTTTTTTTATCAATGTACAAGTGACATTCAATAACAAGACAAATTGATATAGATGAAAAACAATTTATTCAATGAGAGTGAAACTTACACTACTTTTCAACATAGTCTCCAGCAACATTTAGACACTTGTCCTGTCGTTCTGTGAGCTTTCTGATTTCCACAGTGTAGAATTCTTTACCTTGCTGTTTGAACCATTCATGTACCACTTTTTTGACTGCTTCATTGTCATCGAACTTCTTGCCACGTAAAAAGTCTTTGAGCACGCTGAACAAATGAAAATCAGACGGGATGAGGTCTGGACTGTAAGGAGGATGTAGCAACACCTCCCAACACAACTCAAGTGTTTCTCCCGTTCTCTGAGCTATGTGGGGCATGCATTGTCATGCAAGAGTATCATATTTTGAGAACATAACCTGATGTTTTCACCCTATCGCAAGACTTACTTTCTATCGGAGCATGTTAGAATAGTACTCACTGTTCACAGTACATTGTTCTAAATAGTAACAAAAAATTGGGTCTTGCAAGTCCAGATCATCAACATCATTTTACCGGATGACATGTGAGTTTTTATTTTTTTGGTGGGCAAATCCTGGTATTTCCACTCAAGACTTTGCTGTTTGGATTCAGGCTTGATATTCATGTTTCATACGTAGAAAGTTTCATTACCTTCCACTTCAAACCGTTCTTTGAGCTCAAGGACGCAAGGACCCAGCACGCACTTTGTAACTCACATTTGTGTTCTTCCATTTATGAACATTTGGCACCATTTTGTGATCATGGAGCGTAACATTGCACTCTCACAGTATACATCAACAATCTGGCGATAAATTTCACAACAATTGTAATTGTTTGCCCACAAAATCGGACTACTGAATGCACTTCTATGCTGGACGAAACCTCTAGAGGATACACCTTATTGACAATGACACTACACATGAACTTAATGTCATACAGAATTGCTGCTAGGGGAGTGTGAGGACAACACAACCAGTGCTGCCACCACAAGATATTAATATATCCCTTTCAGTTCAAGAACACGGCAAGGGTGTAACTTATTTTTTAATCCACCTCTCGTACCTGTTTAAAACAGTTATCCCTTGGCCTTTGTATGCACATATTATTTTGGGTTTTGGTTTGTAGTTATTACATTTGCATGTAATTCAGAAAGAAAATGTTATACAGATTTTTCCTTGTTGATCAAAAGACAACTTTATTTTTAGTTAGTTATTATTATTAAAAAAAATTAAGCTTTTGTACAGTCTGATGAAAATGTAACTACACTGTGACTGTTCATTATAAAATAATTTTATAGCAGCAAATGAGCCTTAGTTCATCTTCAAATCTGTAAATTATATATAATCATTAGTACATTACCTTATGGGTTATCATATATCTATCTAAATGTTTCCTCTCTTGCTCAGCTTTTATACATCTCAGGTACATTTTTATACTTTCTGAGCTGTAAAAATAATGTTAATCTTTAATTGATTTTATGTTTGTTTATTAATAATGTAATTTATCATTTACCTTTCTATTTACTAAGAAGCATTGTTGTATAATATAATAAAACAAGAGTTCATCATTATTGAATATGTGTAACATATAAAAGCATAATAGTTGTGTAAAATTAAGTTTATCGTACCACATATTTTTTACTAGAGTGGGAAAACTATCTTGCTGAAACGTTGGTAATGTTTCCTGTTATAAATATAAAACAAAAGTGAAAAAATATATATGTGGTAGAAAACACATTAAAAATTTTTCTGATGTTATCTGTCTTCTACAACATAGGAAATTGTAAGGAATGTTGTATGTAAGTAGGATATCCCTGATGTGAAGTACATCTTTACATTTCTTAACTTTATCTTTAATTTATCTAATACATTAATTTATTGAATTAAGTCATCGCTAAAACTGATTGACTAGTAAGATAGATAAAAAAGCTATGAGTAATTTTAAAAGAAAAACTGAATGGTTTAAAAATCATTATTATAAAGATTGCTAGCTACTATTTGAATTGCATAAAGTATTAAATATTTTATGCAAAATTATAGAAAAGCTGTTTTTTCTTTTTTAAACTGACTTCAAAAAAAGAAGTGTGTGAGGTAACAAAATAAAACAAACTGAATTTAATTACAGAATCTAATTTTTTTATTTTAAATTTTATTACTCCGAAATCCATTATATTGACTAATTTTCAATTGAATTTTGGTCTTTTTACAATACAATATCAAAAATACATTAAAAAATAAATAATATGAAGATTTATTAGGAAATGTGACAAAGAAAAGGGATTTTTAACCATTGACATACCGAAGAACAGTGCTATATCTGATTATTACTGGATGTGTATGTTCTATGAGTCGAAATGTTATTGCATCTAGAAAATAAATATAAAATATGTAGAACCTAATAAATATTATATGTGTAGTATTAAGCGTTATTTGGCGATTTAATCATTTAAAAAACAAAGAAAATACCAGTCTATTGTTAAAAATGTATAAATGTTTGTACTTAAAAAACAATGATCTTTGATAGTTTAAAATTAGCCTTTTGTAAAAAGGTTCCATGATGGTTGCAGTACTGTACAGCGCAGCAATACTCTTTTTAGAATAAAGCAGTATTTTAAGTTTTTATTATGTAAAATTACAAATTTATTTTTATGAATGAAAATAAATGATTACTGTTTGTTTACAGTAGTATTTTTTTACAGTAGATTCCACTTTATGTGATCATGTTTGTCAACTGAATATTGATTCTGTTAAGTGGCAATTCTAATAACTGAAAATTGTACAAATGTATATGCACACAGTTATTGAGTATATTTTATGTTAAAATGAAATATAAAATTACAGTTTAACTCATTTAACTCATTTTACTAAATTTATATACATATAAGTTGAGTATATATTTATTACGTATTTTAATATAAATTACATATTTAAAATATTTTTTAATTTTTATTTGTATTGAATATAACTTAAAATTTTGTTTAAAAACTATTATACCTTCACATATTTTTCATTTCGTTTCTGGGGTTCATCTTCAGCTGGATCAGGTTCCTTCTGCTCCTGCAAATGATCAATTGCAGAATTTACCATCTCTTTATCTGTTAACGCTGTAGTGGCTTGTGAATCATTGTCAACGTTGACCCTGTTTGTTACTGTTCCTGTTTTTATTAAAAAAAGATAACTAAGATCACACAAAATTTAATCACATTAATATCTACATCAACTACCCTACCGTATTACGCAGAGAACACAACCTCACACAACAGAATTTGATGCAAAACTAAAAATAAGATATCTGTGCGATCAAACAGCACACCTAATTATGTAAACATCTGCTCTAAGATTATCTATATGTTATCAGCTTCAGTGTAGGCGTGTACCTACCTGCATACAGACTGTACAAAGACACTCGGTGCAAGACTACCTAATGTGATTGATACGAATGGAAATTGGCATGTATAAAATACATGCAGACTGTATGAAGATGCTGGCATAGAAACTTATGCATCATAACACAACCTCAATGAAAGTATGTGAGATGTACAATATCCATGCGATCCAAACACAAACACATGCATGATTTATATTGTCCGTTCGATCTATGTGTAGTTGGTTATTAATGCATTCAAAATTGATTTTAATATCTGAGAGTGTATTTGTAATAAACTGAAAAGATGTAGAGAATTTTGTGATTTTGAAGCAATCTTTTGATATTTGGTTCTATAAAGCATTTAATTGTAATAACCAATGATCATAAACAATTACGTACCTGTGAAAACTTGGGTCTTATACAACCATCACATCTGTAAATGATTTATTGAAGCCAATATGTCACGAATATATAAGATTTGCATATTTGTTTTTTAATGAAAAAAATTAATTTATTAGAAAAAAATATGAAAATGAATACAAAATTGTAAATTTATTACGTGTAAGTAAATCAGTTTAATTTGAAATAATGGCTAGAAAACTATAGTTCCATTACTATTACAATAAAATAAAGTAATAGTAAATAAATAATAGTAAAATAAATAATAGTAATTACTATTACAATAAAATAAAGTGATGTGAATTTGTCGGTCAAGAAATTGCACAAACTAAAAAGAAATGGTGGTTTTATAACCAATAAGACCAAAAAACTCTCCTTGGATTTGGTTTAGTATTTACTGTAAATCTTGGAAATTAATGATATCCATGTCTACACAAGGGAGACTATTTAAAGTAGCATTATTATTCAGAAAAGACTGAAGTATTTAATAGAATTAACCTTAAATAGATTGTGCCCATAAGGGCTACAATAATTTTCATATGTAATATTCAGAAAATTATTATTATTACCTACTGGGTTTGAAGTTGGTTATTTTTTTTTATAATTGTTCTTATTGTATTCATATGTTTTTTTTTTTTTTTATTACAGGGTATCTATTTATTTACTCTAATAAAGACATTTTTTTTAAATTTAGAACGATTTTTTTTTTTTATAATATTATATGTAATTTAGATGTTTTGTATTTTGCTTTATTATTATATATTTATTTTTATATTATCATGTTTATAATGCGATTGTAATCTAAATACATATCAGTAGCATTTATTGTGATTTAATTGTAAATATATACATAATAATGTGTAATAATAAATTATTATATTTTTATGAACAAAAATAAACTTATGTATGTGTAGTATTTTACTAGAACAATTAAATGTTCTAAACTTTAATTTATTTTTTTAAATGATTTTTCTTCTTTGTATTAAAAAAAAAAGATTTAACCTAAAATATGTAAACAAATCGTTTTATTAATTTTCTACTGGATAAATATTTGCTTAAGAGATGTTGTAAAGTATATTTTTACAATGGTAATTTTTGTGTTTTTTTTTTTTTTTGTTTTTTCAAAATATTATTAAAGATTGCTGATATTTTAGTACATTTCTGTACTTACTAAGTGTAATTAAATAAAAGAAGAAATATATTAGGTGTATAAAAACTTTTTTTTTTTAAATATTTATGTAATCAAAAATTTTCTCATTTTTTATAGAAGATTGGATTACTTTTAATTATTAAAATTGTAAAAATAATATAATTATTAATGTTTGTGCCTTCATAAGCATTTCAAGAACGTGTAATTAAATATATCTATCATGACAGTTATATCTTATTATATCAGTTACTTGTATTATACTATAGACATACTCTATCAATATGTATATATGTTGTTTTAAAAAAAAAGTAACTTGTAGATGGAGAGTTACAAAATCATACCTATTCAATTAAGAAGTCATTTAAATAACAGTTTATTTTTTTAATATTTTCTTTAAATGCGTTACTCTTAAAGAAAATAGTATTATAGATCTCTGTGTAGTAAAATTTTAATTTATTTAATAAAAAAAGGTCAACAAAGGGTTGCATAACTTTCCTGGCTTTTCTCTTGACAGACCTTTATTTCAAATACACCATTGGGATTGTATATGTTAATGACTATTACTTTTACTTAGAATCGATCAAACAAATTATGAAATACAAATAAGAAACAATTTTTGAAATAGATTTAAAATAACAAATTTAGTAAACAATTTTAAAAATTGGTTCTACAGATCCAATTAATACATTACATTCTGTATTGTATTATATTGTATTATATTCTGTATTGCAATGTTACTTCATGTGAAAATTAATAACTCATAGTACATTTCTCTTATAAGGAAACATTTTAATTAAATCTTGTATGTTAATATAAAATCCGTTTAATAATATTAGAAGAAAAATAATAAATGTGAAATAGAATATTGCCTTAGCCACTGGAATTATGGAGTCTGATAATATTAATGCCTTTTTTCACTCAATTTTTACACTCCACTTAAAACAATTTGTCATATCACAACCGTTTATCAATCAATTTGTGTAATTGAGGAGATATTATTTTGTTCAGAATAAAAAGCTTAACAATTTATCTAACATTATTCAGTGTTAGTGGCCACTATTTTTGAATTTATAATAATTTATTCTGTAATGTTTTTGATAAATATATAACAAATTTAATTAAAATATTTCAGTCTGTTCTTAAGGTATAAATTTTTATTGAAAAAACGCAATATGGACAACAGAGAGAAAATAAAGTGATATAAGGGATTTGTCCTCATGAATTTTGTTGTTTACTTTGATATCCTGTATCAGTCTTTTCCTGGGACAATCAGTTGGGGAAAAAAATATGGGTACCGTTGTTGCTCCTTATCCATTGGGGTTGAAAATTATACTAAAACTGATTATACGAGGTCTGTTCAGAAAATAACCAATAATTGGTCCTTATCCCCCTCAAAGTTCTCCCGTCACTTATTCACACACTTTTCCCAGCGGTGTTTCTATTTCACAAAGCAGTCCTGTATAGCTTCATTTGAAATGGCCTTTAAGGTCTCTATCAAATTTGCTTTAATGTCATCAATAGTCTCAAAACAGCATCCTTTCATCACTGATTTTAATTTCAGAAATAATTTCACAGGGATCCAGATCTGGCAAGTAGTTAGGCTGAGGGAGGACAGTCATCTGAGTTTTGGCACAAAAATGAAAAAGCTGAGTGTTCAGGCACATCATTGTGGTGAAGGATCCACGAGTTGTCTTCCCACAACTCTGATCTCTTTTTGTGGATTTTTTCACATAATCATTGTTCACTGTTTCACCTCGATGCAAGAATTCAAAATGCACAATTCCATTACAATTGAAAAAACAGAGAGGATCATTTTGACATTGGATTGAGACTAACAACCTTTCTTGGGGCTTGGAGATACTTGTGATTGAATTTTTGTCTCAATGTTGTAGCCATAAACATGGCTTTCATCTTCCATTATGATCCTTTGGGTGAATGTTTTGTCATCATTGGCTTGTTTAAGTAGTTGTCAACAAACAGACATTTGATGTTCTTTTTGCTGTTCGGTCATCAAACGAACAAACTTTGCTGCAGCTCGATGCATGTTTGGTTTTTCAGTCAAAATGTCATGGCATGATCCATTCAAGATGCTAACCTCTTCTGTAAGTTCTCTGACAGTCAATCAGTGATTTGTATGCACCAAATGACTGAATTTCCAAAAACAGATGTCATCAGTTGAAGTCAAAGTCCTTCCTGGTCGAGGGTCATCTTCAGTTGACTGACAACAACTTTTAAATCATGAAAATCATTCATAATATTGCGTACAACCCAGATCATCATCTACATAAGCTTTCAAAAGTTGAAATGTTTCTGTGAAAGTTTTCCCCAGTTTCACGCAACATTTTATGTTGTGTTGTTGTTCCTGAAAATCACTACTAACTCTTAAACATGTTGCACTCAAATAACTATAACATGAAAACTAAATGAGATAGCAACAATCCAAGAACATGTGGTTACAGAGGAGTTATGCCGAACACAATGCTGCCAATTGCATGTCACTAAATTTCTTTGTCAGCACATAATTAAAAATGATTTTTTATTTTCTGAACAGACCGTGTATGTGTATGTATTATATATATATATATATATATATGGCCAAATTAAAATTTTTTTAATCAATGGGTTTTTGAGATATACGTTGAAAATTATTTGGAAGTCCCACTTACAATTCCGATTGTCTTTATCAGTACTTTCATCATACTGAAACTCAACTTTCTACAAATAATGTACAAATAAAAATGGCTAAAACATATCCCTAACCTTTTTTTAATTTTACAAAATTTAATGCCCCATACGTAGAAATTTTTTATGTCAAATCAGACTGGAGGTAATCAAAATACAGGCCAACTCACATTTATACATTTAATGGAAAATGGTATGTTTTTTTTTAATTTTTGGAATGACGAGGAGGAGGATTGAAACATTGACATTCACAAAACAACATGACAAAGATTTTGGACCAATCTATATATTTTCCCTTTATAGCAGTAGCTGTTATATAGCAACAACAGTGCGCATTACAGCCATAAAAATTAAAATAATTTTTGTTTTTTTTTTTTTTTTTTTTTAGAAAATCCAATAATTTTTGTTATTCATGGATCCCACATCCCCAGTCATGATTGAAATAATTCTGTTACTGCATAATAAAAATACCAAAAAATGAAATGAAAATTGCATATTAATTTTAAGCAATTGTTACTATCTGTTGCAGTACTATTTAAAGTACTTTAATGAAAAATTAAGGTGTCTTATCTCAATATTCTGTACTAGGTGCTTTATAGAATTTAAATATAATTTAACAATGCAGAGGAATTATTTGATTCTTAAAAAGATGAATTTCAGTAAAATAATATGTTTTAATATAAGAGGTTTGTCCCAAAAGTAAGTTAAAACCGATACTCAACATGCTGAGGGTTGACTAAAGAAACATATTTAATATTGTTTTGTTCAGTAGTGAAAATGTCTCTTTTTGGCCACTATTTAATCACATAATGTTCACTTGTTGCACAAATGTCTTACTAATGTAAAAAACAGCAGTATTTTGTAAAGCCACCTTGCTGATCAAGAAAACCAATAACTTTGAGGTCGCCACAGATACTCCATAAGTGAGCATCATAATTGACTGCTTTCAAAATTAATGACATACTTTCATATGTGTCTTTCATTCCGATAGCATGCATTACAGGTGCAGAAGGATTCTTGTTTGAATTATGCAGTAGCACCGCTTTTAAACTTTTTTTTTGACAAAACTATGAATAACTGCCAATAATCAGCATTATAAGCAATGCTCAGAGCAGACATCACAACAGGAACACAGCAGATCTTTCTTAATGAAATATTTCATCAAATCTTTATTTCTGTTTTTAAAACATGAAATTTTAATATCCTTATTCAATAAATTCCACTCCTTTAAGTGTAAAGCTAGAAGTTCTGCTTGCTGTTTTAATAAATACAACTCGCAAACCATTTGTGAAATGAGATGCGGTTTACTATTTAATTTCTCTGATATGAAATCATTGGATCTTGAAGCTTGTGCCACTGTAGTATTCTTAAAACAAACCTCTTCAGAATCTCAAATCTACTGCTAGGAAGCTTAGACTGTCAGAATAGGTAAATTGTCTCCATGAGGAATCTCTCATAGCTGATGGAACATTTGAGTAGATAGTATTACTTTTATTTTTTTGAAGAAAACCTAGTGATATGTATGATAACAGAAATGTCATAATGAATTGTAGTCGTCAAACCATAGGAGTAGCAAAAGGCAAATGTTCCTTTTTCTTTTGTAACCATTGTGTGAGCTTAACATAACACCTAATGCACGTTATATGCGGTGCCCATTGCTTATCTTAATCTCCCAGTTGACAACTGAAATAAAGCCCATTTACAGTTTTCATCAGTCTTAAAATTTGTCTACACTGGCTCATGATGAACTCACCACAGACGTAACAAAAAAAATTGGATAATTTTTACATAAACGCATTCGCCGGCTCATGTAAATATAAGCTAACGTAATTATAAAAAAATAAAAAAACACTGTTTTGACACTTTGTTAATTTATGATAAACCAAAATTAACTGGAAAACTTAACAGACAATAACTCTGCTCACACAGTATAAGACGTATTACCACACATAAGTTTAACTACCAGTGGCTGCATTTAGAGATTAAGTGTTTTCAATAAGAGAGATGCTTGTATTCTGGAATTACTCATTATTCAAATTGCTAATGGGGTGATGTAATGTAGTTAATGCAGCTTTTATTTATTATGCAATTAGTCATACCAGGCATGTTTATTAATGAATGAGATTACAGATGGTTTCTATTTTATGTCAGATGCCCCGTAATTGGGATTTTAAAAAAAAACTCAAAAACGTTTGATTACATTTTCTATTTTACCATCAAAAATGTTTTATTAAACAATAACTAAAGTAACTGCTGAAAATGTAGACCAGTATTATTAATCAAAATTCTGGTAAAGAAACTTTCAGCGCTTTTAACTTTTCCGGTAGCTTAGTTTATTGTATTGGTTTATAGTATTAACATGGTAAAAAAAAGTTATCAGGTTTTTTTAACAAAGTTCTGTAATTCATAAATTTTTAAAGAAAACATTTTTTAAGAATTATATTGAACTAAAAATTTGCTGGACGGAAAATATGTTTATTTCTATTTTATATAAGATTAAAGCATTTCAAGATAATATAGACCGGATTTTGCATCTCTCCTTAAATTTCCTTCTTTCCCTAGACAAATAGTATAAATTTACTATACATATATATATATATATAAAAAACTACATTAATTTAGATACATGAAATTTAATACATCTGGTAAATTAAGAATTTTTTTTTATTCCTTTTTTCAATTAATGGACTGTAATTTAATGAAATTACTCTTTTTTAAATTCTTAAGTATATTTTTTGTTACAAAATAGAAGTAATTTGAATTAGAAAAAATTGGTGAAAAATCTATTGAAATGTTGTATGGCCAGTATGAAGAAATAGTGATTTAGTCATAGTGTATGGCCAAACAAAGCCATATTTAGTGGTAGTACATAGAGTCCAAAATAATGAAGAAAAAACTGGAGAAATGTAAGGTATTTTTTTGTCACTTACTGAAATAGTTTATCGGCCAATAAATATTAAGACATCTGCTTACATATTGCTTTCATGATTCTGTCTAAATCTCTGCAAATTGCCTCATTCTTCCTTAATTTCCAACCATCATTAGAGTTTCTAGCCCCTAGGATTTTTCATAGTATCTGTCTTTAAGCAACTTCCAATATATCTATTGGTTCAGAGCTACGCATTCTGTCGCACATAAAACTTCTGATCAGATTACCATTTTATAGTGACGGATCTTGTCAATACATTTCTTGTTGTACACAGCCTTCATTAGGCATAGGATTATAGAATCTTATTTATCCTGATAATGTTTGCTTCCTTGTCCATTTTATTTGGTTGAATAACTTCACCCAAGTACCTGAATTTGCTAGTTTATTTAATTCTTCTGACCTCTGTTCATAACAATTTTAGTGCATTCTTAATATTTGTTTATTAGTTTTGGGTCTGTCCCAAATTCTTTAAGAACATTAAACAATGTTTTCCAGTCAACTGAATCATAAACTTTTTAAAATCTGTAAAGATGAACACTATTATTTTGATCACCTAGTTGTATTTCCTGATGACTGTTTTCAGACTAAAAATTTGTTCTGCATTAGATCTCCCTTTCCTAAATCCACCTTGATATTCTCCAATATGTTCTTTTAATTTATCAAGAACAACTTTAAGAAGAATCTTGTATGTAACTGTTTTGTCCCTCTTTTTGTGGAGTGAATGAATTAGAGCCATAGATTGTCGTCTCATTTTAATTGTGAATTGTGTGATGCTGCTTTGGTCAAAATTTTTCCACAGTTTCCCTTGATACATCATGACAAATGCTGGGGCAGTATCATTTTTTTTTTGTCAGTTGCATACCATGGCTACCCATTCGTGATGTAATTATGTCATGGATTATTACTTACTGACAGAAAGACAGGCACTTTTTATTGTAAGTGTACCAGGTTAATTTTTGAGCTTAAGCTAGTTTGTTTCTTCTTGTTTGGATCTTTTTTTTTCATTTAGGTTTGTTATTATTTCTCTGAGATATTTAAATCAGGTTACTATTTTCATTTTATTACCATTTATGTTCACTTCTTTTAATTGTGTTAATTTTTGGGGCATAATTTCTGTCTTCATTTTATTTAAAAATATTGACTATTACTTTTTTTTTATTATCTTCTCTTCCAGACTGTTTTGAATGTCCAAAGTATTAAACTTTTAATGTACTTTTTCGTCTAATCTGTTGTTTACATAGCGAAATAAAAATATTTCATTTAAATTTACACTAGATAAAATGTTTAAAGGGAGTTTATTATTATATTTATTTTGGATTCTTAGTAAATTGCATTGCATCTGTTGAAGTTATTACTTATCAATTAATCGGTTAAAAATGTTATGAATATGCAGAGTAGGTAATTAACTGAATATTAAATATATGAAATTTATATTATATTTTTAATTTTGCTAACATATACCATCATTGAAATAATAAAATAAAAGAAATTTATTTTATACGTAATTTAAAATTAAATATATTTACAGCATTAATGACTATAGCAACTAATTACATGCTAAACATAAATATTCGATTGGTTATTGTAAGTAAAATTGTGGCAAAAAGTACTTGTTAATTATTGTCATTTAAAATAATTATTTTATTAAATTGTTAACCTTCGTTCAGTACAATGTTACATCATGTAAACCAGATTAATACAGACTGAATAAGTGGTATTTGTGTACTAATCGTGCTCTAAATAATCATAAAATTTTATCAAGGTATTATATCATTTGCAATTTGCATGAATATGCATTTTTCAATCATGTTCCACATAGAATTAGTATTTTTATCGTTAGTAAACATTTGTCTGTCGATCCTTTTGCACCTCATTATCCTTTTTATATTCTTTCATCTAATTGAGTATGCAGAGATGAAAAATCCTTGTTGATCCTCCTGGTCTCATTATATGTTTATGTAGGGCTTATAATAAACTGCTCGGTATAAATTATAGATTTGTTAGGTCAAATGTTCTATTTCCCTAACATACATACATTATGCACAGTAGAAGGCACCAGTATAAAATTGAAAAATAGAATGTATAATGGTGTCGGTTAAATAATTAGTATTGCCATATATTGTATATACTAGCAGTTTTGCCAACTGCTAGATGAGCAGTTGACAAAACACATGTATAATTAAATAATGGATACACAGAAACTATAATGTATGCCCAATATCTAATCTAGTGACAGTGTGAAACCGGCTACATATTTATTTATAAAATAATCACTTGTATATCTTATACACAAAGGTTTAAAATCATCTATCATAACTAGACATGAAGTTATGCAAAGGGCATTTTATAAGTTATTTTATTTTCACTTCTAACAATATTCTTTTGTAAAACTAAAATTATTTCGCTAAAAAAACAACATAAAATTATATCTATTGAAATTACTTAATTTTATATCAGTGGAATCTGAAATTATTTTGTCTACAAAAGTTATACCAGAGTACCTTTTAAGCACAAGAATCATACCTTCAGTTCAGTGTACTGGTTCTCTCAATGCATTTATGTTTAAATTGTGCACATCATGCTTTGTATGTGGAAGATTGTCTAGTTCACATTACAAACTGGCCTATTATCTGCCATGCATTTATTATTTCTACTGAGCGTAATTAATTTGTATTGAATGAATTAAAAATAATATGATTTTGATTTAAAAATGAAATTAAATACATGAATATATATTGATCATTCATAACTGATATTAGAAAAATGATAATATGCTGATAATTTTCAGATAGAAAAATGAAACTACATTGTACAATTAAATTTGACAGTATGTGCTACATTTCTTTAGACTCTTTTTTCTTATTTTTTAACAGTTATGTATGTATTATGTTTTAGTAAAAAAAAAAATTAATTTTTTGCCATATTTATGAATATAATTAAATGCACTACATCTTATAGTATATTTTTGATGTTGACATATAAGGGTAGGCCATCAGCTTACAATGAAGTTTATTGATGGCCTTTTGCACGGTTGTTGGAGGGGGAGGAGTTATTACTTTAAATCCAAAGTGGCTCCATTTTAGAGTAAACTTGTTTAAAGATTTTTGAATGGTTCAAGTAGCTTATTTGTATATTTACAATCTCAGCAGAGGCTGGTGGTTAACCTTAAATAGAATTGTAGCAAATTCTATTTTAATCCGGAGGTCTTGGGTTTGAGTCTTTATGTGAATCTTTATTTAACTTTTATTTTTTTTCTTACATATACACTTGCATAGATGATTTTTTTTTGAAGCTGCCTACTGAGTCCACACATATATCATTTCTTTTCTTCTTCTGATAATGTTATTTAAATGAGTTGTTATTATATAGTATTTATAAAAAATATATATATTTATGAATGTATTGTTATTTTATTAGAATATAACTTTGTTGAGGTATGAAATTTTTCATTTGCTACAAAATTCCATTGGACTAAATGACTAAAGCAGTCGACACCCATCATTTCATAAAAAAAAAGAAACAATAATTTACTTAAACAAATATTTTTATTCTTTATAGAACTTAATAAAATTAAAATAAATAATTTTAATTTTCAATATGTCTATTACAATTAGAAAAATAATTATAAATATATATTATATATATATAACTTGATCCACCAAGTACAGAACAAAATTAAATTAGGTAGGATGACACTTACCTTATAACATTTTATTGTTGCTGAATGGCTTCGACAAAACATGGCACTTAATAACGTTATCGTAGCCCTGAGAAGGGCTGTTTTTCGTCGAGTAGTTACGATTGCTCCTAATTCATAACCTTCTGGTGGCCGTTTTTTGCATTAGCACTGAGAAGAGCTGTTGGGTCTGGAAGCTGATCTCCGGCGAAGTCAGAGAGTTGAAGTCAGATCGGGCTTCCTCTCAGCAGCAGTTGAATCCCCACTACAGCGTGGCAGTGGTGACGACCTCGAGAGCCCCGCAGTGTCGAGTCGACATCAGTTGTCCTTCGCCCGTGCGGCCAAGGTAGTTCTTCCCGAGCGATCCCACGCTAGATCGGCTCCTGCTGCTGAGTCCACCAGCCAGGGGGATTGAAGCCTAATGAGTTGGAGCAGGAAGGTAGCATCTGTATCCAGCAGCTTCCTCAACAGGCCGGCCAAGCCTGCTGCCAAAGTAGCAGGCTTGACCGGTGGTTTCCAGATTCCACCCAAATATGATTTGGGTGGAATCTGGAAAATAAAATGTAACAACTGTAATCATATTTGTATAGGAAAGTCTACTATATCTACCAGATAAACCAGATTTTCTGAATATTTCAGTTATTATAAAAATGGAAAATTGGGTTTTTCTAATGATTCTGACCATCTTATTGATAATAAACATTCAATAACTGATATTTACACTAATATAAAAATGTAATATATATATTATATATATATATATATATATATACAATATATAAAAATGGATTCAGCTTATCAACTGACAAACAGAGTATGAGGATGACACTATTATAAAGGCTGCAGTAGATGGCAGCAGCATTTTATCAAATATTGTTAATTTTTAGTTTAATTTATTTAAAATTGTACACAGTAATATAATATTGTCTGGCCAAATCACACACACAAATTCATTTTTTAGCATATTTATCATTTTAACTGTTAATTAATATTTTTATTATTTGACGACATATTTTTATATATGGAATTTTTAACTTTAACTTTTAATTTTGATTTTAAAGTTTTAGCAAATTCTATTTTATTGTATTTATAATATTTTATGTGAACAATTAAAAGATTGTATCAACTGAAGATGTGAGAAAATAGTAAAAGTACTCTTGTGTATATATAATGTTATAAGGTAAGTGTCATCCTACCTAATTTAATTTTATTCTGTACTTGGTGGATCAAGTTATTTATTTATATTTGTATAAGAGGAATATGAGTCTTAAAATTGACTTTTAAAAAAAAATGTATATATATACACACATGTATATACAGAGTATCCCATGAAAAGGTATGCGCTTTTGATTTAATATCACTTGTCCATTTCCTCGCTGATTCTATTGAAACTTTACAGACCTTTTAACAAAGGTTCTAAAAATGTTCTGTGAAAATTTCAACCTTCTAGGATTTATAGAAATAAAATGGCGGCTTCTAAATAAAAACATCATTTTCAGATAAACCACATTTTCATTCATTACAAAATAGCTGGTAAAAATGATTAAAAACAGATGATGTATTGTTAAATATCTGTTGAAATTGAATAAAACAAGTTAATATTTTATTAATCATAACCCATGACTAATTATCTAACTGTTTTTAATTATTCTAGTTCTATTCTAATCTGTTTTTAATCATTCTTACCAGCTATTTTGTATGAATAAAAAATTTGGTTTATCTGAAATTAATGTTTTTATTTGACAGCCACCATTTTGTGTCTATAAATACTAGAAGTTGGGAATTTTCACAGAACATTTTTAGAATCTTCATTATAAGGTCTGTAAAGTTTCAATAGACTCGGTGGGGGAATGAGTGAGAGTCACTAAATTACCTCTTCGTGGGACACATGGTATATATAAAATATTTTTAGATTGTTAACAGGCAAGCTTAAAATTAAAATAAATTTATTTTTTTATATTTTAAGTTTTGTGAAATGAAAACTATTTGTTAATACTTCATTCAACATGCGACCCCTATCTCCGCTTGTTCATAAAGATTTTTTATTTTTAAGGTAATAGTTGTCATATTCAAATAAAATAAAAATCAAACATGAAATTGATATATATATTTTTTTGTAAATGTTATTTTTATTATAAATATTGTATAATAAAAAAAGTAAAGTCAAAAAAATCAAAAGTAGGAACCCCTCCCTCCTACAACCCTGTAAAAGGCCATCAATAAACTCTGTACAACCTGCTCTTTAGTTTTATTTTGAATTCTAGTTGTTCTCAGATTATCAAATTCTAGGATTAACATGACTGTACTGCATATGTTGATGCAGTTATTTGAATAAATAGTATTTAATCCATTGTATGTATTATATACTCAAATTATTATTAATTATAGGTGTATTTTGCTACTATTGATATGTAATTTTTTTGTACTTATATTTATGTATAAATGTATTTTAATATTGTGTAATTTGACTGAGCACCGTCCATTTATTCTTCATTATTGAGCACAGAGTTTTATTGTTATTAATATTGTTCTTAAACAATAATATTGTTCTTAGAATATATTTATTTTTTATGCGTTCAGGATTTACTTTACCAAATTAGGAGTTTTTAAAATACATAATTTAAGTTTTATTTATGATTTTTATGATTATTCCTTATGCAATTGATAGAAAATGCGTGGAAACATTTTTTTTATTACGTATGTTTAAATCTTTACATTTCATCATTTAGAAAATTCATAATAGCTTTCGTGAATTCATTTTTCAAAGTAAGGGAATTCTAATTTAACATCTTGTTTCATAGCGATATTACTGTTTGAATTCAGCTGATCTCTCACCCTCAGTAACACAAAAGACATTAATAGCACAGTAGTTTATTAATATTAATGATAAAAGTAGTAGGAACTGAAATACTAAATATTATTGTAAATTTAATACTGTTGTAATTAATTATTCTAATAATTTCGGTAAGACACAAAACAATGAAAACAGTTTAAGACATCTTATGTACCATATGCCTGTAATGATTAACAAATTAAAAACTAATTTTATAGTGTTACGTTAGATTGAAGATCAGCTTTTAAAATTTTACAAATCTCGGATGTTCAATCATCTTTGCAGATCCAGTGTATTGTCCAGATGGAGTGTCTGGACCATACTCCATTTATCTTCTATTCGTTCTTTCAGTAGCAGAAATATCGTTTCAATTTCATTTATTAATTTATTATAACCTCAGACATGTATTATTTTAGTGAGAAAAATAAAAAGACCAATGAATATTTATATGAAACTTAACATAAAAAACATTTTTCTGACCATTTCCTTTTTGAACTGTTCCTTTTGATGTCCAAAGATAGGAGGTAATTTTATCTTATGAATTTTTATTTACAGGGTAAGTTCAATAGCGCTCAATTGCCTGCGGGCATACCTGAACACATTTAGTCATGTTTGAAAATGCACACTGAAGCACCAAAGGAGTGATAGCATTTACAAATCAGTTATGCTTTTTTCAGTTTATTCAGGGTATGAGGATTGTTATAAACATTCTTTTATTGCTCTCCTTAATAAAATTCGATAGATGTAAAATCTTAGATCTCTCAGGCCAGATGCACTTTGAAAAACCAAAACCCAAAATCTTCACACAGAAGATTTAGCCAAACCTTGGTGGAGTACAACGCTTTCTTCTCCAGAATTTTTTCTTTCTTTTTGGACTCCAGCAGTTTTCTTCTTCATTTATTCACGAATAAAAGAAGAAGTTTTCTTCTTCATTTATTCGTATTAATTTACGATGAAAGAATAAAAGATTTCATTGCGATCATATTTTAAGTTTACCATGTCCATAAAAATTGGATGATTTTATCTGCTTATGCAATTTATCACATCAAACTCCAATTTTTTCATCTTGTAATGGTTGATCCAAGATGTCATGAGGAGATCACATGTGAGGTTTGGAAGTTGTGAACAAAGTCAGCTGTTAGTTTTAACACTGAGAATATTAAAAAAAACCAAGTTAAATCCTACTTTATTGATTGAAATCCAGTCACTTTTGTTTAGCTCTAATATTTGGGACACCTGTTTTATTTACAAAGTAACTCATTATTGACGTGGCAGATTTTAAGTTGATTTATTATTTGAAAAATAGTAATTATTATTAGTATTTCTTACGTTAAACTGGTGTAATTGATAAACAAAGTTTCTTGCATTGAATTATAAATTCAATGATTTTGTAGCCTTTCTTTCTTTTTCCTGTTTAGCCTCCGGTAACTACCGTTTAGATAATTCTTCAGAGGATGAATGATGATGATATGTATGAGTGTAAATGAAGTATAGTCTTGTACAGTATCAGTTTGACTATTCCTGAGATGTGTGGTTAATTGAAACCCAACCACCAAAGAACACCGGCATCCACGATCTAGTATTCAAGTCCGTGTAAAAATAGCTGGCTTTACTAGGACTTGAACGCTGGAACTCTCGACTTCCAAATCAGCTGATATGGGAAGATGCGTTCACCACTAGACCAACCCGGTGGGTCATGATTTTGTAGCCTACAAGGGTATAACAGCACTGTGAAGAGTAATGTTTCCAGTAGGATATAATCATAACATTTAGCGATCCCAACAACAATCAATCTTTTATAACTCAGTGTATTTCAAACCAATTTACTATAAAATCATTCTTAAAGTTTAATTATATTGATGACTGTTATCTTTCTTAAAAGATTAACATAACATTTTTATAAATGTATTTCAATATATTCATTTAATTTACAGGATAATTGAATTAAGAAGTTTCAATTGTATTTGTATGTAAAGTGTATAGTCACTTCACTTCTATATCTAATGTGGAAAAAATACTTCTTTACTATTTGTTTTGATATTTATATCAGTTTCACTATTTTTTTTTCTTATATATGTATACATATTGACTTCAATCCAGTAATGGCAATGGAGTTGTGTTGTTATTACAAATTTTGTAATTATTAGTATATTTATGTTTTCTAAATTTCATGTTTTTATTTTTTTGTTATTTGTTTGATGTAATTATGGAACTGTGTACCGACTAATGATGAAATTAGCACAGTGTCAATATGTTGATGAATTATTTAAATTTTCAAAAAAATATATGCGTGTAAAATTGTGCATTCTAAATTCATTTTGTGTCAGAAATATTTATGTGTAGTCTATTTTTTATTGTATAAAGTTCAGTTTAAAAAAATTGACAGAATTATTTTGTTTTATTGAATTGTCTAGCCATGTAATTGGTGAGGAATTCCAAGTGAATGTGGAGGAGCTCCATCTATCTAGAGAATGGAATTGTACAATATTTGAGGCAGTACATCCTTTCTAAATACCCAGGAAGAGTTTTCCATTATAGTTTTTCAGAAAAAAAGAAGGGCCAATAACTGTCTCATCTGATTGTACACCATACATTTGGGCTACCTCATACTTGAACATTATGCCATATGCTCATCCTGAAACTTAAAGCATACCTCCAATCACTGAAGATAAACATGTTGTAAAGTCCCTATCATGATCTAACTTATCCAGAACTCCTGTATACAATTCAAATCATTCAATTTGCCCTGTGAATAATTTTTTTTTGTCTTCAGTCATTTGACTGGTTTGATGCAGTTCTCCAAGATTCCCTATCTAGTGCTAGTCGTTTCATTTCGGTATACATCCTACATCCCTAACAATTTGTTTTACATTGCCTGCCTACACAATTTTTTTCCTTCTATCTGTCCCTCCAATATTAAAGCGACTATTCCAGGATGCCTTAATTGTGGTCTATAAGTCTGTTTCTTCTTTTAGCTACATTTTTCCAAATTCTTCTTTCTTCATCTATTTGACGCAACACCTCTTCATTTGTCACTTTATCCACCCATTTGATTTTTAACATTCCCCTATAGCACCGCATTTCAAAAGCTTCTAATCTTTTCTTCTCAGATACTCCGATCGTCCAAGTTTCACTTCCATATAAAGCGACACTCCAAATGTTTACTTTCAAAAATCTTTTCCTGACATTTAAATTAATTTTTGTTGTAAACAAATTATATTTCTGACTGAAGGCTCATTTCGCCTGTGCTATTCGGCATTTTATGTCGCTCCTGCTTCATCCTTCTTTAGTAATTCTACTTCCCAAATAACAAAATTCTTCTACCTCCATAATCTTTTCTCCTCCTATTTTCACATTCAGTGGTCCTTCTTCATTATTTCTACTGTATTTCATTACTTTCGTTTTGTTCTTGTTTATTTTCATGCGGTAGTTCTTGTGTAACTTCATCCATGCCATTCATTGTTTCTTCTAAATCCTTTTTACTCTCGGCTAGAATTACTATATCATCAGCAAATCGTAGCATCTTTATCTTTTCACCTTGTACTGTTACTCCGAATCTAAATTGTTCTTTAACATCATTAACTGCTATTTCTATGTAAAGATTAAAAAGTAACGGGGATAGGGAATACCCTTTCCTATTAAGGCTTCTTTCTTATGTTCTTCAACTATTACTGTTGCTGTTTGGTTCCTGTAAATGTTGGCAATTGTTCTGCTATCTCTGTATTTGAACCCTAATTTTTTTTAAATGCTAAACATTTTATTCCAGTCTACATTATCAAATGACTTTTCTAGGTCTATAAATGCCAAGTATGTTGGTTTGTTTTTCTTTAATCTTCCTTCTACTATTAATCTGAGGCCTAAAATTGTTTTCCTTGTCCCTATACTTTTCCTGAAACCAAATTGGTCTTCTCCTAACACTTCTTCCACTCTCCTCTCAATTCTTCTGTATAGAATTCTAGTTAAGATTTTGATGCACGACTAGTTAAACTAATTGTTCTGTATTCTTCACATTTATCTGCCGCTGCTTTCTTTGGTATCATTACTATAACACTTTTTTTGAAGTCTGACGGAAATTCCCCTTTTTCATAAATATTACACATCAGTTTGTATAATCTATCAATCGCTTCCTCACGTGCACTGCGCAGTAATTCTACAGGTATTCCGTCTATTCCAGGAGCCTTTCTGCTATTTAAATCTTTTAATGCTCTCTGAAATTCAGATCTCAGTATTGTTTCTCCCACTTCATCCGCCTCAACTTCCTCTTCTTCTTCTATAACACCATTTTCTAATTAATTTCCTCCGTATAACTCTTCAATATATTCCATCCACCTATTGACTTTACCTTTTGTATTATAATTCAGTGTACCATCTTTGTTGGATTTTAATTTATGTACCCCAAAATTTTCCTTAACTTTCCTGTATGCTCCGTCTATTTTACCAATGTTCATTTCTCTTTCCACTTCTGAACACTTTTCTTTAATCCACTCTTCTTTCGCTAGTTTGACTTCCTGTTGTCATCCTTTGTTCCGTCTATGTTCGCTGCTGCTGATTTAAGAATTTCCTTTTTAACATTCTCCCATTCTTCTTCTACATTTTCTACCTTATCTTTTTTACTCAGGCCTCTTGCGATGTCCTCCTCAAAAATCTTCTTTACCTCCTCTTTCTCAAGCTTCTCTAAATTCCACCCATTCATCTGACACCTTTTCTTCAGGTTTTTAAACCCCAATCTACATTTCATTATCACCAAATTATGGTCGCTATCAATGTCTGCTCCAGGGTAAGTTTTGCAGTCAACATTTGATTTCTAAATCTTTGCTTAACCATGATATAATCTATCAGATACCTTGCAGTATCGCCTGGCTTTTTCCATGTGTATATTCTTCTATTATGATTTTTAAACCGGGTGTCGGCAATTACTAAATTATACTTCATGCAAAACTCTATAAGTGGATCTCCTCTTTCATTCCTTTTGCCCAGCCCGTATTCACCCACTATATTTCTATCCTTGTCTTTTCCAATGCTTGCATTCCAATCTCCAACTATTATTAAATTTTCATCTCCTTTTATGTGTTTAGTTGATTTGTCAATTTCTTCGTAAACACACTACCTCGTCATCATCATGGGCACTTGTAGGCATACAGACGTTAAAAATCAGTTTTGGTTTTGATTTTATCCTTATTACAATGATTCTATCACTATACATTTTGTAATACTCTACTCTCTTCCCTATCTTCTTGTTCATTATGAAACCTACTCCTGCCTGCCCATTATTTGAAGCTGAGTTAATTATTCTAAAATCACCTGACCAAAAGTCATTTTCCTCTTCTCACCGAACATCGCTAATTCCTACTACATCTACATTTATCCTATCCATTTCCCTCTTTAAATTTTCTAACCTACCAACCTTTTTTAAACTTCTAGCATTCCACGCTCCGACTCGTAGAATGTTATTTTTTTAATTTTCTGGTGACCCCTTCCTTAGTAGTCCCCACCCGGAGATCCCAACGGGGGACTAGTTTTCTCCAGAATATTTTACCAAGGAAGGCGCCTCCATCATTGCTATATGAAAATGCAGAGAGCCACTTGGAAAAAATAGCAGTAGTTTTCCATTGCTTTCAGCTGCGCAGTACTCAGAGGACTGAGTTGTGTTGATATGGCCGTTTAAGTCATCCTGACCTACGCCCTTAACAATTACTGAAAGAGTTGCTGCCCTCTTTCAGGAATCATTCCTTAGTCTGGCTCAACAGATACCTCTCTGATATGGTTACACGTTCGGTCCAGCTATTCTGTGTCACTGAGCACTCAAGCCCCCTCACCAACGGCAAGATCTCATGATTCATAGAGGGAGAAATTTTATGTAACATCTGAATGTTAGAAGGGTAAAGTAAAGTTGATTTTTTAAATGTTGTAAACAAGTGTTTTACATCTATTTCTAAGTAACATTTCTGCAGTGATTTTTTTTGGGGGCTATGTGAGTAACTTGTTTCCATAACTTCAATGGTCTCATCAGACATTGATGGTCATTCTGGACATGACTGCTTCAGTAGGCTAACTGTAAAGTGTTATTCTCAGAAGCATATATAAGACTCCTATCTCTCAGACATGATAATATCATCCTCATTAAATAACTAGGGAAATGAGGGTTCACCAACACTGAAGTGATGGCAATGCGAAGCAATGTGAAGAAACGCAATTAAATGCATTACTCACATCTAACGCCATCATTACACACATCTTCCCTTCAGCAACAACGAACTGAATCTGTCACTCTGCCACCACCTCCAATGCAGACTTTCCAGCTCAAAAGCCAGATTGCCTTATTGAAAAGCCACCAGATTCCTCAATTATTTGGATCAATTGCTGCAGTATCATTCGCTCCACATCCTTTCCCATCACAAGGGGGCAAAAGGAAGACGGGAGAGCGGATCACACCCAGGCTTCAGTACTAGGACAAGACATCTCTTCCAAACTTCAGGGAAGAGCCTCTCTTCCAAACAGGCATTATATATTTCTAGGAAAACATCTACATGTGCCACAATTGCCAGCTTGACCATTAAATTTGGCAACGATCCAGGCCTTAGGCCTCATCAGGCATTAGGCATTCCATTGCTGGCTGATTACTGGTGGAATCTCAAGACTGACTTACCTACAGCAAACAACTCCAAAGGAGTAGGTTTTAGGCACATATAATATTGTTATACTACCATCACAGAGCTTTTTTCTTGCAGCAAGAAAAATCTATGCCTGGTAGAAATAAACCACTTACATATTTGTCAAAGAATACAGCTATTTACATTCTTGAAACCAACAAAAAATAATATTTTGTTGTTCAGTATTATTTTACAAAGAAACTGAAAAATGGACTATTTTATGGCCACACATATACGAATGTATTTAATGATACTTTTCTATCATTGTTAGTTTTTTTATCTCAATTTTTCAATTAGATATTGAAATACATAACTTTCTCCTTATTATCCAGTAGATTACTGAAGCTAATAATTATTTTATAGAATCCTTGAAAAGTAATTAAGGCATTCACTTACACTTACAACTGATTTTTTGTGAAACAAAAAAAAAAAAAGGTCGAAGACATAAATAAGTTAGTTATATTCACCCACATGACTGACATTTTTTTTTGGCATTTCTTTCCTATGAAAGAAAAGAAAACTGTATCTCGAGGAATTTTAATTAGTAAATATTACCTAGAAATAAAATAAAAATATTTTATCTTTTTTAAGTATATTGTAACAATATATACATATATAAAAAGAAAACGAATTTCTATTAGAAAAATGACAACACTATAGAGTTGCGAACAATTACCTGCCAAGTTACATTTAGGGAATGAAAAGTTTTACAAATGTTATTCTCAATTTCAATTACCTTTTGAAAAAAATTAATGCCTTTAATAAAACAAAGAAGATACATTGATAAAAATCATTTCATAAATTGAGCTCTTAATTTTCACTTATTATGTATTAAAACTGCAGTAAAAATTTCAGGATGAATATTTTTAGCCTAGACTCACATCAGGCTACTTTGAATCAGCATGTAACTCTATAGTCATTAATTTGTAGATTATAGTTGAGTTTACATGTCGTGCAACATAAACAGCAGTTTTTTAACTTGCCTGATTGGAAAAATAGCTATATTGACCTTAGAATTATGCAGCTTTGGCATTCAAATGATCAAAATCTTTTATGAATATTTCATGAATAAATGGAAATAATTATTTTATATTAATCAGAACAAATCTTTTCTTTGAGTTTTACTGCAGTTCTTTTAATATTGATAAAGTAAATAGTTTACAAGATACATATATTGTTTATTTGACCTTGTATTTTTATCACTTGCATTGGTATACAGAAGATGTCAAATTTCATTATTTTTTTACAATTTTTGAAAGCATTTATATATCAGATTGAAACCTTTTGTATTTTAATTTCTTTCATTCAGAATTGAGTTCAGTTTTAATTTGTTATTTTATGATTTGCTTTTTTACAGTGTATTAACGCAGACTGGTTCTGAATTACAGAGTATACCAATATTAGTGATGACATAAAATTTTTAAGATCTGTCACTACATATGAAGAAAAAACTACAACTATGAGATGTGGATTGTTTATTCAGTTTATCTATAAAATAAATTCAGCGCATCTTTGAAGTGTAAAGATTGTTCAGATTATCAGATAATAAAATTTATGAAATGAATAGGAATTAATCAATGCTATATTATATTTCATAAACTTTAATTAGTATTACTGTTATTTTGTTATATATATATTTATAAACCAACTAATAGAGCCTTCGTTTTTACTAGATAACATTATAGCAAATTATAAGCATAATGAAAAACAGTGAGCATTATGGGATAAATTTTATAGTTAGGTTCAATTTATTTATTTTAATTTTTTCTATTTTGTAAAGTTATTCTATGCAATTTCATTAACTTATGAACATTGAAAAAACTTTTAAAAATAATTAGGTAGTTAAATTCAGCATATATTCTAAAATATACTATTGAAATAATTAAACTTTCTTATAAATTGACTGCTCTATCATTAAATTGTCCTCATCCAGTACTCTTAATTCTCCATCTATACATATCTAATAGGCCCTACTCATATTCTTTTAAGTAAAATTTATTACCTCATTGTAAATCACTCATTTATTTCCATTTTCATATTCCCATGTACAAATATTACCATATAAATATTCTTTGTAATTTTTTTTTTGTTAATTAATTCATCAGTAAAAAAATTCTGCTCCAATTTTTATTCAAAAAATGTGTATTTTGTAGTATTTGTATCGTTAGCTTTTTTTTAGTACATTGGATCAGAGAAGTCGGTAGGTTTTTGGTAAAATTAACCATATAATAGTATGTTCAATCAATGATGACAAAAATAGAACGGTCTGTTTTTGTTTTTTTTTATTTCCCGAACATTTTTTAAATATTCCCGGTATGTATTTTATAGTTTATAAACACCGTTAACATTAGCGCTCTCAACGTTAAGCAGTATAAAACAAGGTAACGTGTATTACCATAAATTATTACAATTGGAAGAAGACTTAATGAAAAATAATATAAAATTTACTAAAGATTATCTTAAAATAAGTGCGATATATTGCGTTTCATGGTTTTCAATGAAACATTACGTAATAATTTCATTAAGTTCATTGAATGTCGAAGAGATGATTGTAAAAATTACATTAAGTGGTCTATTGCGAAATATCGTCGAAGTCGTAGCAGACGTAAGAGTGGACATAAGATAAAATGGCCGTAGGTGCGTGAATTGTGTGTATATAGCGATAGTAGAATATTAGTTATAATAATGGTTTCTTTAATAAAAAATCAGATACTAAAGCACCTATCGAGGTAAGATATTGTAATTCTAATTACATACAATATTTTAACCGTACTTAAATTACAGAATCGTAGAGTGATAGCAGATGTACGATTAAGTTTCTGTAGATAAATTTTTTGTGATTTTTAAATGAAGAATTTGTTGTTTTTTATTTTGTTGACATATAGATCAAGGTCATATTTAGTCATTAAATATTACCATTTTATTGTTTAGAAGCAAGTAATTATTGTTTTATGTACTCTTTGTACTAGGAAAATTAACCTATTTCATTATTTACAATTGCTATTTACTTTTAGATACGTCTCGGTATAGATTGTTTTTTGTTAAATAAATAAATCTTGTTATTTTTTGTTTAGTTATGTTATAGTTATTACCAATTTGATATGTTTTGTATGGTATATTTTAACTAATGTTTTTTGTGCATCCATTTCATTTTAATGTTCCCTTAAGAGATCATATTGTTTATATTTTATTTATTTTTGAAATTTGATTCTCATCGTTGCAAATAAGTGATGAAATTTCCAATAGAAAGATGTTTCTTGATAAATTGCATAACTGCATGCATGATTGAGCATTTAGTGTTGTCTACTAAATGAAATGAAATTTATTTTTGAATGTTAAATATTGAGTTTTTATGATTTGAATATTGAGTAATAGCATTTTCATATTATAGTGTGTCATACTGTGTGAAATGTTTGTAAATAATTGTATATTTTTTTAGGAACTCTAATCATAATAATTAAAGAAGTGTTAGTATTAAAATCTCAAAGGAAATTCTCAAATTTATTTGCATATCATTATTTAAGTTATAGATAACTTGTATAAAGGGATACATTTTTGTAATATTTTTCTTTTGTAGTTAAAATAAAAGTTTGAGATATGCTTATACATTTTTTCATTATTTGTATGTTACCATGACATGACATCAATCCTGTCATGTGTAGTAAGTCAATTGAGAACATTTCCCTAAAAACAACTGCAGTATTAAGTTGCACCATTGCTTTCAAGAGGTCATTATTTCCATACAAAAGACCTCCACCAAAGGGGGATGGCTGGTAGAATAGAAGTAGTGCTTCGATATTCGGAAACTTGAAAATTTTTCAGATTTTGTACTTCTCTATTACTTTGCAATCTATATACAAGAGGTTCATTCTAGTTAAAAAAATTAACAGTTTCTTTAATGCAAAATCGATTAATGTTATTAATAGTGTTTGATTGAATTTATGAATTAGTATTTTAAATCCTTGACCAGCAATATTAAAGGACTCAAGATGTTACAGACAGCAAAACACTTCGTAACCAGTGAAATTTCATTTCATTACTGAAATCTGTCTTTAAATATCTAAAGAAAGTTGTCCTTTTTTACTGCATTTTAATTAATTCATTTTTATACCCAAATAAAATTTACAAAATAATTCTAAAAATTAAAAAAAAAAATTAAATTAGGCATTAAATAAATGCCTACTTAGACTTTTCCTACTCTCCCTGCCTATTTTGGGCATTTATGGACCAACATTTTTTTTTAGTTACCGGCATTCTTCAAGTAATTATTTATTATTTCTATATTTATGACTTAATTATTTCTTCAGGAACAGATAAAGTTTATAATTTTTAAAAAACTGGTGTTTTTTTTATTAGATGTGTAAGAAAATATCAACTGTAAAATGTTACACATCTTTGGTGACCCATCAAAAAAATGAGAGAGATTGGATTGGAAGTTTTGATGATCCATTGTATAATCCTTACCTTGACATTTGTTCAGTCTACAGAACTCCTTTAATGGTGTATGTACATTTAGCTTTAAAACAAGTCAGTGAAAGTCTTTTATCACAGTTTTTCTGTAGTTAACAGTGTGAAAATGCAGAAAAACAGTGTAGTACAAAGTATTATGTATATATTTTATAATTTTAATAAATTATTTCTGATATTGATTATGTAGACCACAACACGTCCACGCAAAAACGTGCGCACGCACACATACACACAAACACAAAATATATTTATTTTTTTTCTGAGGACCTGGCATTTAAATTTGTACTGAAGTCCTGAGTGCTGATATGGGATGCCTGCCCCTGTGTACAACCTCATTCATCAAAATATATTTTTAAAAAATAGGCCTGTGTGTATTTTTAAACATTTACAAAAAATGTTAAAAGAATGAATTAAAAGAACTGTTAAAAGAATCGTACTTATTGGAGGTAGTGTGTGAGAAAAAAATGACAATTTTCTTTCAAAATTTATTTGTTAGGTTGAGAATGAGAATGTAGGAATTTATAAAAAAATTCAATTATTTTACTTTTTTAAATTAATACATGGTAGTTTTTCAACAATTGACAGTTCTGTATGACAGTTTGAGGTTTGTTATACTGTTTTTATTTTAAGTAATGTGTAGACGTATTTAATTACTTTTGACTACAACAATTAATTTATAGTGATAAAAAAACGTATGACCTCTATCTTATGATAATTTCTAATTATAGATTGTTAATGATGAATGTTTTTTATAAATATAATACTTTATGCTTGATAATAGAAGTAAATGATTACTGATCTAATTATAAATTGCTTACCTAGAATTTTAATATTTTTGTTTTCCACACATATACACACAATTTACATATATATGTTTATGCTAAACCACCATATCGCAGAAAAGATTATTTAAGTTTAAAAAACCCCAAGAGAATGCTTTTGGCATATGTGTTACACCACTTAACAAAACACTGAAAATACCTTCAAAGAAGGTCAACAAAATAAGTTATAATTACTTTCACAGAACTCCAGGGATAGGTAAGGTTTTTCTTTTAATCACTATCCTCATATTACTTTTTGGCTTGCAGAAAATTAGTTGTTGTTATGTCATATATTTAATCAATAATTGTTGGGAGGAAGTTTTTCTCTGTGTAGGAGTTGTTCGACTTGTGTACTGGTTCCTCTGAGCATAAATGCTGTTTCATCATCATCTCATCCCTTTTCTTCATTTTCATTGATTTGTGGGTGCTACTGATCAGAACATTAGATACATTATATTCAGATTGATTGTAACAAACTTTCAGGATTTGTTCTGCTGATGAATATAAAAAAGAAAGTTCATATAGATACATTGTTCAGAATATAAATATAAATTCGGAAATATAAGTTTATTATTTAAATATAAGATAGCAAGTGTTGGCTAGCAACCGACACTAGTTAACCACTAGACCATTTTGAAGTTGAGAGTTCTAAGTAAAGGCAGTTACTTTTATGTGGATTTGAATACTAGATTGTGGAGACTGGTGTTCTTTGGTGGTTGGGTTTTAATTAACCACACATCTCAGGAATGGTCGATCTGAAACTGTACAAGACTACACTTCATTTACATTCATACATATCATCCGCTTTCATTTTCTGAAGTAACCTTACGGTAGTTCCAGAGGCTAAACAGTAAAAGAAAGAGGGCTAGCAAGAAATTTCATCCTGATTTCTGCACCTTCTGTAAAATTTTAAGTTAGTCTGTAATTCATGGGATCCAAATTAAGGGGGAAAATTTAGTGGTTTTATATGAAATGCAACCTGAAAAATTTAAAACAATAGGTCCCAGAACTGTATTTTAAGTAGTTCTTTTTTTAAATCTTGATAAATGGTAATGAATACATAAAAGTTTTAAACAAACTTTTAGCAAATTAGATTCTGAATAAAACATTATGAATAAAGGCCACAGAATCTAAATACAAACACAGTTTCACATTTTATTAAAAACAAAACGTATCAAAATGTGGAAAATTTTAACTAGGTATTAAAAACACAAAATTTTCAGTATTATAAAACAAAAGAATGAAATATTTTAGAAAAATAAGAAATACAAACGCAAACAATACAACCAACTTACAGTTAGTTAAATGCAGTGTATTCTGGGACCTATTCTTTTTCTTCAATTTTTCAGGTCAGATATATAAAAGTACTAATGTACCTCTTAATTTTGGTCCCAAGAATTTTATCCTGGCTTAGGTTTATTGAAGGCATAGCATTCAAGCATTCAACGCAAAATTTTTCACCAGCCAACATTTGCTAACAGCAATTACGTTTATATGAACTTTCTTCCTTATTTTCACCAGTAGAACATGTCCTGAAAGTTTGTTACATACTTCACGAGTCATTCTGTGGATAATGCCAATATAAGATAAACATAAAACAAATTATAAGATAAAGATGTGTTTAAAGTCCGTAATAATTTTTTAAAAACAAACACATGAAATGTTAAGCTCGGTAAATACATTAAATTAAATATGAAAGTTATTTCAAAATAATTCACAATTGAGAACCTACCATTGAAATTACTTTGAGCAAATGTTTATGTATACATTGAACGGAATGCATATAAATCATATGTTTTTTTTTTAGTGTATTTTAAAAAAGCATTAAGAGAGTAATACTGTTTGCTTAAAAGAAAATTTTTTAATTATATTTGAAATAAATTAGTGGGAAGAATTTCAAACTGTTTGGCAGTTTATTAAAAATGGCAACAGAAGCATAATAAGGATCATTGTCATAAGTCGAAGTATTGTATTGAGTTATACGAACAGATTTTGGTTCGGTAAAGGTGGATATTGTTATTTTTTTAAAGAATAAGTGACGATTCTTTTTAACAAAGATTTTACATTCATAAGTATAAACACAAGGTTAGGTTAAGATATTTAATTTTCCAAATAGGTTACAGGATTCCTGCATATGGACATCGGATCGTGCCTAATCTCTCCTAAATTAATAACAATACCTGTAAAATTTTCAGAGTTCTACTATTTTTAGAAAGAAGGATAAAGAAAAGCTTCAGATTTAAAATAATGGTTAAAGAAAATATTATTGTTATTAGCCCACACTTTTGTTTACCTTAACTGAAATTAATTCTATTAGATTAAAATCTGAACAGTTAATCAGTATTTTTATTCAACAACAGCATTTCACACACCTTATTCGTATTAATTACAAATATTGATTTCATGTTTGTGTATAAATTTATGAACATTTTAAATTAACTTAAAGCATATCTGTTTTATTCTTTATAATTTTATTTTTCCCATGACAATATTTTAGCTTTATATGGCTCACTGTTCTAATGTGCTAGAAATAAAGTTAAATTAAAAAATAGAGAACACCAAGCATAATATATATTAATCATAAAGAAACTGATGGATAATAACTCTAAATTCAGTTAATTTTGTTTTTCTTATACACAGGTTTGTGTTCGTTTACATTGAATAACCTAACAGCTAATTACAGTAGTTGTGATAGCGGTGTGGTAATTGAGTATTATAAAATTATTAAAGAAAGCCTAACTACTAACGACTATATCACATAAAACAGTTATATAAACTATAGTAATTACATCTTTTCTGCGTAGTACATCTACATATTTACTTATTTAGATAGTCGTTATAATCTTATTGGTAAAACATTTTATACCAGTATAGTAACAGTGCCAATAAATAATTAATCATTATTTATTTATATTCACAGAAGAGGTCCTGTATAATATTTAAATGTAGCAAGTGAAACGTTACATAAATTAATGTAGGAGGAAGGGAATTTGTGTTTCTCATCATCCTATTGATTGTGTTACAAAATAAATAATTATTACTATTAAATGGTATACTAAAAGATTGTCGAGATCCAGTTGCCTAGGTTGCAACTCTGAATTAAAGCAAGCTAATGGTTCTTATAATTATGATTAGCTTAATAAAATAAATTAGATCTGATTGTACCCTTCTTAGCTTTACAGGTAGTATACTTCGTTTATTTGATTCATGTAGATTGTAATTAGATTTATATACAGTAAGCTTTATTATTTTTTTTTTTTGTGGTCTTTGTAATATGTTAATGTATACTATATAATGTAATAACCAAACTATTGAACAGAATGCCACGATTGGGTGTAAAAATGAAATATAGAACTTAATGCTGTCGACATCATACAACTTTTTACAAAACCTAGCATTCTTATCTTATCCAGTTGTGGTATACAACTGTTGTAGCTATTTACCACATTTCAATATCCATTTTTTTATCAAAACCTCCTGGTATTTAATTGTCTACTCTCTATTGCTTCATAATTCTCGTTGCTGGCTACTTCTTGGCTTCACCTTTTACTTTTGCAGTGCTCTCAAAAATCTTTTGTGGTAGTCGACCATCACGCATTCTACACCTGTCATACGTATGAGTCCTTTGATTTCATTGACGTGCTCTAATCATGAGTGTTCCCATTTCTTTCCTAATTCTTTGGTCGCTTACGTGATTCGTCAGTGTCCTCTGGCAAAATTTCCTTAAAACAGCATATCCATCGCTATGGTTCTTTTTCTTCAGATTTTTGTTAAATGTTCAATTCCCGCACTGAATGTAACTCCACTCTATAAATTAAGCAAATGGCCTTTTTTTTTACTTGTTTCTAGATATGCTAGGGTTCCAGAGAAGATAATGGAGTTGCCAATTAATAGATATTTTCTTCTTGACTTTATTTAAAATATCAATCTCATCTTTTCTGTCTGATGTGAGCGTGATCCCCAGATACATTTTTACAATTTTACATTATTCATTTAAACTTTAAATTATTAACTTTTTCCGCTTGTAGGTTTTCCTTGTGCTTTGACCATTAAATATTTTATTTCTAAACCCCACCTTTTTTAATTCCTCTTTAGATTTTTAAACAAAGTTATGTCATCCTCATCTTCTGCTAAAATTACTTGATAGTCAGCAAATAACAAAATACATACCAAATCTTTACCTGTCGGATGGGAATGGCTTACGCTTTTGGTCTCCAATCATTTAAAACTCTGTTTATGTAAATCTTAAAAAAATAAGTTGGGAACAATCAACATCCTGTTTTAAACCTTTATTCATTCTAAAATCTTGTGAAAAATGTTGACCTGCTTTTATTAAACTCTTTTTATACAAGCTTTTAATTACATTTACATATACGATGTCAGTACCAGACTCTATCATCTTTTACAACCTGTTTTACCAGAATACTGTCATATACTTTCTGTAAGTCAGCAAAAATAACATTTAAGTCCTCCTCGTATGCAATAAACGTTTCTACAAGTTGTTTTAAACCAAAAAATATTATCCCTGCATGACTTTATGGCTAAATCCACTCTGCTCTTCTGAGTCAACTGACTGCTTCCCTGATCTAAATTTCAATTTCTGTCTGGATATAGAAGGTATTGCTAATACCGCTGTAATGATCACTTTCTGTTGAACAGCCCTTTTTATATGAGGAGCTTATATAAGAAGTCCCCATTCGCTTGGGATATCTCCTCCACTCATGCGATCGTTAATAACCTTCACGATAAATTCTAAAATTGCATATATCAATTCTAAAGGTTCCTCTTTAGAACCTGTACCCCTAATGTTCTTTATTTGTTTAAAAGCCTGCATAACTTCTGAAACTGTTAATTCACAAACGAAAGTGTCAAAAACATATTCTCTTTTGTAATCTGTATTCATTTATATTAGAAAAGCTTTAATATACTGTTTAGTTATAATACTTTAAATATGATAATTGAAATTAAGCCGAGGGGGTCATAATAACTCAAAAATCAGTCATATAGTGTGGTCCTTATTACCACATCATTATCTAAAGAATAATCAAAGATTGTATTTAATGGGTGTTGCAAAATTTTTCAGTCGCTGTTACTGTTATTCTTCATGTACAGCTTTACATCGCTGGCAAAGAACAGATATGAAACACTGGTTTTGGCTTTGATTAGACTACTAAGATCATCTGTAAAAATTGGAATAATAAACTGCTGACGTGTGATCCCTTAAGTAATACCAGAAGGAATATTAAAAGGCCTTGAGAGAGCAGATCCATTTTTTTCTAACCCGTGTCAGTTAGGATTGATTCTCAAACTGAGCCAATATTTGTGATCGCACAACAGGCCTTAAGCTTGGCCATCAGATAGATACAGCTAACTTTGTCAAAGGCTTTAACAAAATCCAAATATGCCACATCTATCTGAGTATGCTGTTGAAAGTTGTTAATATTTATTTCCAGAATGATAGCGAATCGTTCGAGTCGGTGTTACAGGAATAAATCCATGTTACCCGTTTCAGAATGTTAGCTCTGTTTCAAATATTGATGAGCGATTCAAATATTTTGGCAACAAATGTTTGCATCCAAAAAGGTCTGCGGTTGCGTTTGTGTGACTTTGAAACTGACTTGAATATTGCAAAGTATTCACAGAGAAAATGTAACCTAAAATGAACAATTATTTAAAATTTTAGACTTTTAGAAAATAAATTTAAAAAATTTGATAAGTAAACCGCACTATAAAGCAAATGCATAAAAATTGTTAGATCGCTCAGTTGAGTTATGAAAGTTTAAATGTTTTGGCAAATGACTCCTGACTTTTGATCGGAAGGTATGACAGTCTTACGTGCCAGTCGACTACAGAGTAATAAGAATAAGAATGTAGGAGGACAAATTGTTAGATTATTCATAAATTCTGCAAATACATTTTTATAATTAAAATAAAATTTTTATTAAATATAAAATTTGTTCTAATTAATTTGCACGCTACTATATTCTTCCTAGTATATATTCAGAATAGTTGAAGATTCTTTAAATTTAGGGTGTATTATGTAAATAGGAAGATGAGTTTAATGGTAATTTGCAAGCGAAGTTTAAAAAGATGTGCCTGTCACAATATTTACCTCTCCCAGTCATTTTTATTTCTGATTCATATGCATTCTATGAACAGTTCATCTGTACTTGAATATGCTTATGTACAAGCTTAGATTCTTCTAACAAGTAACATGAATATTTATTTATACTGTGAATATTATACATATATTTATTGTTATTGTTATCTTATCGTTATAATATGGTAATATCACAGAAATCTTTGTCCGATTTTTGTTATATAATATTTTATACCACCAAATCATTTGTTAAGTAATCATTCATCTAATTATTATTATAATACTGATCTCCATGGTGGAGCGGTAGCACCTCTACCTTATATTTGGAAGTTCCAGGTTTGAGTTCTAGACAGCCATGGAGATTTTCACACGCTAAAAAATTTGTTATTATCTGTCAGTAACTGTTGTTGATGTCAGCCTTTTGTTTCTATATAAGCAAATTAATAAATTATTTTCTCGTTGTATCGGTCGGTTTAATGTAGTTGGAATCATACAATGGACTCTGTTTCAAGCGCAATTAAAATTCTAACTTATTTTAACTAGATCTGTATGTCTGTGTTAAACGGTTATGTAAGTCGTTTGGATTCAGTCGACGGCACAGTTTCAACAAATATAGTTAGCTTTAGTTTGGACTAAACTGTAATTCTGTTTATATTCCCCTGTTTTTGAGATTAATTTATTATTTCCTAATAAATTCTATTTAAGAAATCGACTTCAAGTTAAATTTACTATTAGAAAACTTATATTTATTTAATTCTTCATTAAATATCAAATTTTTGAAGTCTCCAAATTAAATACTTCTTGTCCTAAGACGGCTGGACAATGACAATATGTACGTACCACCGAATGACGTATACAGTATTTTGGCAAATACGTTCTGTTCAGTTCCTGACATTAATAAAAGTCCAGAATTTCAGAGATACAAGTTATGCGATGAATTATGTAGCCTTTAAATTTACAGCGTTGTGCGATTTTAATGTTTTTTGAAAGTTAAAATATGTAATGAGACGGTGGTGTCATACCATCTTCGGAAACAATAATAATTCGCTTACCTTTGCTGCCCCATCTTCTAAGTAATTTTTCTTCAAACGTTTATTAAATTTATCTCGACAAAAATTTTAGAAAAATACTTTTCTTAAAGTAGGTGTGACGCTATTGTAACCGGTGTTAACGTCCACTAACAACTTGAAAATGCAAGCGGTAAGATGGATCTTCAGCTTTTGGAGAATCGTGTGATACTTTGATACTTTTATTGTCATATCCCACTAGCGTAATGTAGATTCCAATTAGATAAATCTTCCAAGATCAAAGAATTTCCCTCGATACTGATTGTTCAGATTGCGTTTATTACACACCAATAGAGATATGTCATCGTGCTAAATGGCGGCTGCCTATTGTTTATTCTACACTTCAGTTTTTAATTAGGAATTCCGGAAAATCTATCGGTTTTAAATTCTCAGTAATGAAATATTGTTATTCGTTGTAAAGACTTATGATGTTAGACTCTGTCCAAAAAAACTCATGATTTGCTATAGATGCTTTCTGAACGTTTGTTACATTAAACGTACAGAACGTTCAAAAAACCTTACGGGAAAATCAGTATATTACAATGTTTTTGAAAGCGGTCTCAGAGTGCAAATCACATGAATACGACGTTGCATGCTCTCAAACACATTTTGTAACGTTTGTTGAGGAATTGCAGCGACACTTCGTTAAGTTTCAATCTGTAATTTGAGAACGGTGTGAGGATGAGTTTTGTAAGCGGCATCCTTAAGGTATCCCCGCAAGAAAAAGTCAGGAAGGGATAAATCAAGAGGCCGAGAGGCCCACAACCCCTTCGAAGTCAATCGTCCGTGAAAATACCGATTCAAGAAAGCTGTTAGCTGAATGATCCGTAGCATTGTTCTGCTGAAATCACATGTACTATAGCCGGTCTGCAGGTATAGTGTTTGCAGATTGTTGCACCATCTGTACATAGCGCTCTTTGTGGAATGCCCGTGAAGGAATGCGGCTAATGTGGATTTTCCTACACCGACCGCGTGAATTCTGTGCATTCATGTATCCATTGTGGAACCGTGCCCCGTCATACGTAAACCGATCGTCGAGTACTTACCCGTCTGGCGTTACAGATGACATTTTCCGCTGACAGAAAGCTACACGTTTTCCAGTGTCTGCAGGTAACGACTCGTGAACAACATGAATTCTGAACTGATGCATCTTTAAACGCTTGCGAGAAACCGTGCGGGCACTACCGACGGAGAGACCAGACCGGTTAGATAGGCGTCGAACTGACTTACAGGGATTAATATGCAGCTTGCACGTCGGTCAAACTTTCTGGTATTAGCACTTTCGAGTGCATCTGCCGAATTTCGTTTCTCTTGGAACTTGTCGTACAGCCGCTTGATGGAGGACTTGTTTGGTGCATCCTTACCGTACTTTTCTGTGAAGGCATTCTGGGTCCGGGCATAACCGACGCATCTAATGTATCGGGAGACGATGAATATTCTCTACTGCATTGTGTAACCCTTTTTTCCTTTAAACCTGCAACAAAAGAAGGAAACACTGTTTCATAAGGTCGCGTCACTTTTTCAACTACGTCCTTATTTTTCTGTAGAAATTGTCACTATGAAGTCGTTTTATGCTATCTGTATTTTGAGCAAACTAGACGGATGCTTAGATTGATTTCTACGATCGGTCATGTGTACCCCTTAAAAAACAAATGCGTAATGGTACATCGTATTCATTCACGATGGTATATTTGTTGTTAAGCGGCATCGCTGCGAAGGTCCTAACCGGTGCAATACGATACGGCCAATATTTTGGGTTATCGTTGCGGTTGAAATTAACATCCTTTTAACATTTTTATAATCGTTCGGATTTTGTGTGAATTTTAATATGCTTCCGATTGTTTTTGATTTTCAACGAGAGCCTTTTGCACTGCCACCTTGATTACATATGTAGTTTTATGCACATCATTTTAATTTTTTTTAATGTTTTTCTTCTTTTTTATTTTTATTTTCTGAATCTTTTTATCAGTTATTTCTCTTAAAGATGGATTTTTACACCGTTTTGGTTTTTTTGTGGTTCCTTATTATCTATAACAATTATTTTTGAATCTTTTTTCAATTTCAGACGGTCAAAGAAGAATAGAACGATTTTTAGCGCATTTATTTCGACGTTTAAAATATAGATAGTCGTAAAAATAAAAGCCGTTCGTAAAACATAAAGAGACGACTACTATCAAACTGAGCTAAGGTTCGTGTTACTTTGGAATACACGAATGTTAGATTAGCTTGAGAGGTTACGTACAAAAAAAGCGTCGTCTGCCGAATAACTTTTCAGCAATTTTCTCATCGCCTCGGTTAATTAATGACAAATATTCAAGTTTATCGTTAAAACAACATTCACACCGATGAACTGCTGCTGGATGGTGTTGTATCTCCTTTAGGTTACAAAACAAAAAAAAAATTAGTCGATAGAAAAATGCGCAACGATAGGCTCATAACCCAAGGTATTTTTTTGATAAAGATCTACTTAAATCGGTTTAGCTAATTTGTCTTGAACAATAACTATACCTTAACATGTAAGAAATAAATGAAAATATTTTTATAGCTATATATATATATATATAAATATATATGTGTGTGTGTGTGTATATATACATACACACACACATATATATTGTGGCGTATTCGCGGCTCGATCAGGATATTGAGATTGACAATTGAAAATGTTTATATAATTACAATTTATTTAGTTTAATAACATAAATAAAATAGGACAAATCAATAATAACAATAATGACGAGAGTAATAATAAACAATTCACAATAATAATACAACAGCAAACAATAATAATAATAATAATAATAATTAAAAGAATAATCATAATAATCACAACCACAACAATAATAATAACAGACAGTGATTTTATACAAAACAAAATTTAAAGTAATCGTCAGGATTTATTCACAGATAGTTAAATATAATTCAGTCCCATTGACAAAAGATATTAGCGTGACCGCTAGTCTTAACACTTAACCACTAGTCTCGTATTAGCAACAATAGTACAATAGGTAAGACAAGTATAAAGTTCTTTTACTGCAAATATCTTTGCCGTTCACAAATAAAACTACCCTAACAATCTACGAATGAAATTTAGTACATTATCTCTTTCACTTACAGTCTTTAACAGTAACTCACCGAACTTTTTCTTGTTTTCGTGTACCGGAGTTACTCGTGACGTCACCTTAATTGCGTCGAAACAGCACTAGAAATTCGCTCCTTCACTGACTTCCTCGTAGAATACTCTCGCTTCAAAGTCGCATAATAATTCCTCTGTCGTAGCACTTTCTCGCAGACTTGCATCTCGCAAAATCGATTTCAACCGGTCTTCCCCGGAGTATTTATCCTCTTTACATGGCGGACCGGTCCCGACTTGAAGCTTGATATTGTGTGACCTCACACAATCCTATGAAATTCTTACCCTGGTCCGGTAACTCTTCTCACGGAACAACATCGTTTAGGTGTATCAGCGGGCAGTATTTTATAAAGGACGATTGTTAAACGGACATGTTATCTTTACTAAAAGGATTTCTTTTAGCCCTCTTTCTGGATTCCTCCCATTATTATATTTTCTACTACTTTCCTCTTACTTGGCAGGAATCCATTATTCATTCCGTTATATCGCTCTTGTTCAATATATGATATATATATATATATATATCACATATATTGTGATAACATATATATATATATATATTCACATATATTGTGATAACATATATATATATACACACAACAATATACAGGGTGTCCCATATAAAACGCAACCCAACCTTATATTGGTAGGTATTGAAATAATAAAAAGGCATGTGCAAATGTAAATGTAATTTTTATTATTACCATCCATTACCTTACATTTAGAGTAAATGTTGGAAGTGGCCGCCATCTTCTTGAATACAAGCTTCAATTCTTTTTACAGCGTTTCTCGCAACTTTTTTCAAAGTTTGTGGTTGGATATTTAATACAGCTTGTTCAATATTGACTTTCAAGTGTTCGTGGTTTGTTGCTGTAGGCTTTTTCTTTGAGGTAACCCCGTAGAAAAAAATCCGCCGGAGTCAAATCTGGAGATCTTGGTGGCCACAAGCCTCCACCGATAACACGATTACCAAAGAATTCCTCGACGAAATCAGAAGTTGAACTTGCGTAGTGCGATGTCGCACCGTCATGTTGTAGCCGGCAGTGTCTGTCTACCTCTTCCAAGAGTGCGATGAACCGAAATAAAATATCCTGATATCGTTCTGCATTAATGGTGTACTCGAAAAAAATAGGACCGATTATTTTCTTCCGCGATATCGCGCACCACACGCCCGACTTCTGCGGATGTAATTCTTGTCCTGTTCGTTACCGTAGCGATCCAAATGTTTTTGGTAGATGTCCATGTGCGTTTGTTTATGCGACTGTGTGAGTTGTTTTGGGACCCGTGTTGCACAGACTTTATGAAACTCAAGTCTGTTGTGGATGATTTCGTAGGCAGAACCGTGACTAATCTGCAGTCGATGTACCACTTCATCGATAGTTACTCGTCTGTCTAAGAAAACCGTGTCACGTGCACGCTCAATGTTTTCCTCATTTGTGGCGGTAAACGGTCGTCCGGCTCCTTCGTCGTGCGTAACACTTGTGCGACCTTTTTTTGAATTTGTCAATCCATTCGTAGACACTCCGTTGCGGCAACACACTGTTCCTGTACTGTACCGAAAGTCTTCGATGAATTTCGGATGTATTTCCCTGATACACCTTCCGACCACAAAAAACGGATCGCTGAATGTCGGTCTTCTTTGGTGCAAACAGAAAGCGGATCAGCCGTGGTTACGGCAGGGCAGCGATAATGGAACTAACCTAGCAGCATCAAACCTGCACAGACATAACAACAATTAAACCACGCATGCGTCATCCACGCAATGCGACAGTACTACCGACAAACAAAAATATAACTAAATTGCGGATAATAATTGACTTATCCTCGTACAACCGGATTTGATTTCAAAAGTTCTACGTTAGGTATTACAGTATTTTCTGCGGGATGCTTACAGTCTCCTACATTATAAATTGTTTCAATTCATTTAATTTTATAGTATAAATAACACCTTTTATAAAACGTTTAGAAAACTCTGGAAATTAACTGTCCGTAATTATATTAACAATTATACCTTCTCTTGGGGCTTTCTCAAAAAGTCAGAATGAGTTTTAAGTTACAAAAA